>NC_061111.1:27159854-27168018 GCF_002878395.1 Capsicum annuum
AGACTAAAATATATAAATATACAATGTATCATTCAATGCAAATGTGTCATTAGTATTTGTATATCAAATTTATCATTTATATTTGTATATAAACAAGTATCATTAATATGCGTATGGTTCAAGTTGTTTAAACATGTATCATATGATACAAATGTAACATTTGTATTTGTATAAGAGCTTAGGGTCAGGCAAGGCAGGAAGTACGTAGAAACTTTGATTTGTTTACTTCTTGCGACTGCTAATGATATTTGGTTTGACGAATGTAATCCCAAGATCTTTCAGGATACTATCTCTGTATCTGTCCATTAGGTGGAGTCCACTTGAGTGTACTTACGCAAATTATAAATGTTGGGCGGATATAAATCAATATGCTCTTAGGGTAATTTCGTTATCATAAAAAAAATCAAAAATAGAAAAAAACCAAAAAAAAAAAAAAGAAAGAGGTAGAAGTTAGATATAGAAGAGAGAAAAAAAGCGTAAAGAAAGAATTGAAAAAAAAATACAAAAAGATCAAAAAGAAAAAAATAATGAAAAAGGAGAAAAGGAAAAAGAAAAAAAATGATTGTAAATACAAATATACTGAGTGGTTATGATATTTCAGTCATCATCCATAATTTGTACTCGGTTTAACCATGTTCTTCGAAAATAAAAAAAATATAAAACATAAAATACAACCCAAAAAGAAAAAAATGAGAAAGAAGTAAAAACAAAATAAAATAAAAAATAGAAAAAAAGGAGACTAAAAAGGAAAAGAAAAAAGAAAGAGAAGCAAAGGATAGAGATAGAAGAGAGGAAAAAAATAAAAAAATAAAACTAGAGGCTACATATAGAAGAGAGAGAGAGAAAAACTAAAAAAAACAAATGGAAAAAAAATCAAGTTGATATGATCCAGAAGTTTTAAGTTTTTGACTTTAGGAGTTAAAGGGGGTTGAAACCATTTTTATCCAATCCATATTTGAACAAATTCATATTTACCCATATTTATATGAGCGGATTGTAATCCAAACCATTTTTGCTCGATCTATATTTAACCCGTCCAAATCCAGTCCGTCCATTTGCCACCCCTACCTTTGACCAATGTGAGCTGCAGAAATAGTACTTCTATCCTTCCTTTTATCTCAATTTATACAACGTGTTTTGATTGGGCACGATTTTTTTTCTAAAAAAAACTTTTGATTAAAAATAGGTTATTTATATCACCGGAGTTATATTTTTGAAATTATAAATCATTTCATTAAAGATAAAAATAATAGTTTAAAATTATATTGTTTTTAAATATTGAAAGATATAGTCCTTTTTTATTTTGAGAAAATTAAATTAAAAAGATGCAACACATAAATTAGGATTAAAAAATAATTATGTTTTTTAGTTTATTCATATGATTCATTTCATTTTAAAGGCCTCTGTGATTTGAGTAATTCCAAATAATATTGTTCATTATGTGAATAAGTAAATATTCATAAGTTGGAAATGGTGTCTTTTCTTCAACTAATAAATTCGTGATTAATACTTGACTTTCTTGCACCATGCATAAGTTAAAAATTAGAAATAATGATTTGAACACAGAAGCATAATATCAAGTTAGATAATTCCAACCAACACGGTTGCAGTGCACAGTGACGGACTCAAAATTTAGAAATCATGGGTGCTTAGAGGTTCAAAAACTTATATTGATACCTAAAATTATAAGATTTTACTTAAAAATTAAAATACTCAACTATCTTCTTGGTTTATTGAGTGCTTTTTCAAGTTTGGCACCAATTTTTATATAATTTCACCTAGTCTACTTTGAATTTAATGAGTGCCGGAGCACCAAAATAGAAATTAGTTAGACCTCGTCTTTAAATAGAGCCGATTGTTATAAAATTGAAACATTGTTATAAAATAAAGACAAAATATCAACATCAAACTTACAGAAATGAGAGAACTTTAGAGAATTTAGTAGTACATTTGTTACTACTTTGATCTGTCTATAAGATTTATAAATGGTGGCTATTTATAGACACCAAATTTAGCTTCTCAGCTTGCCAAACTTGACTTCAAGTTGGTCAACTATTGAGGTATTCAAATTCAAATTGAACAAGAAATGTTTGGTCTTTAAATTCAAATTGACTACTAACTATTATCTCTAATATTTCACACATATACACATCACATGACATCCATATTATATAACACTCCCCCTTGGATGTTCGTCCATTAATAGATAACGTGTCTTGTTAAAACCTTACTAGGAAAAATCCAATGGGAAAAAATCCAGTGAAGAAAAAGAGTACACACATCTTGTAATACGCCTTTGGTGTTGCCTCATTAAAAACCTTACCAGGAAAACCCGATTGAGACAAAATCTTGGTTAAGGAAAAAAGAGTACAACACGTATTTTGCTCCCCCTGATGAAAACTTCAATTTAATGACTTGAATCTTCACATCCCAATCTTGCACTATCTTCTTGAAAGTTGTAGTTGATAGAGACTTGGTGAATAAATCAACAATATTTTCATTTGAATGAATCTGTCGCACGTTGATATCACCATTTTTCTTGAATGAGATATGTTTCGTTCTGTCTCCTTTTATGAATCCTCCTTTTAATTGCGAAATGAATGCTGCATTATCTTCATATAAAATCGTAGCACTTTATCACATTCCAGACCATATTTTTCTCGAATGAGATGTACCATGGATCTCAACCACACACATTCTTGACTTGTTTTACGAATAACAATTATCTCAACATGATTTAAAGAAGTGACACCTGTTGTATACTTCACCCAACATCATGATGTAATTGCATCTCCATATATAAGTAAATAGCCTATCTGAGATTGAATTTCATGTGGATCAGATAAATACCTTTTCAATATATGTTCATCAATGGACAAATATTTCATTTGTCAAACACTTTGAGTATACATCCAATAGTACGCATTGTTAGTTGCCTCATCATAAACCTTTTCAGGAAAATCATGTGAGATAAAACCTCAGCTAAGGAAAAAAGAGTGTAGTGTGCGTATTATACTCGCATCGTTTAAAATACCACTTTATAAATGATGCTCCGCAATTCATAAGTGCACCAACTGTACTAAAATATGGTACTTACTTAATCATTTATCATGAGATCAAAATTGATCTGTTTTCAAATTAAGCAATCTTTATAATTATAAGGTATTCAATAGAATCGCTTTATAACATTTTAAATCCTTCAAGGATTTTCATATAAATTTGTCATCTAGCTAGACATGACAATAATTCATTATACATGTTCAAGCTTTTTGACATTGTCAGGTTGAAGCAAACCTCATTTCATCCACCATAGGAGAATAATTCTCCTACAATAATGCCAAGAACTTTGTGAAATCTTTATGCCCCAAGGCACAAGTCATACTTTATATCTTATGAATTTTACTTTCGCATAGTAAATTATTTGTACCCCACTGGCATTATATACCTCTGGTCTTTGAATTATGAGTCCAAATATTTACTTTTCAAGAGAAACAAACTACTTGAATTACATACTTTTATTTGGCTCATAATTTATCTGTCCATACTCTTTGACAAATTTGAATCCAAGATCCTCGATACTATTTATAATGTTGAGCGCTATATTATATCAAAGATATCATCGATGTTGTTTGATATCGATTTCAATAAGGCATAACTTAATGAAGATCTCTTCATATTCATTACTTATTCAGGTATCTGAACCTTTGCCAAGGTATTATGAATTGTTATGTCGGTGCTAAAGCACTTGCCTCATTATTATGACCATCTTGATTATTTTCTCCTTTCCTTCTTCAAGGAGTTTTACCTTTGAAATCGATTGGTCTATCACGCTTCAGGCGTGTCATAGACTCTGTCCTTTTACAGACTTTTTATTGGAGCATTTTTCAGTTGAATTATCATATAGAGTTAGTAAACATATCTGAGAATTAGTTTGCAACATTTTACAAATGAATTATCTCTTGAACTTCAAGTTCACATATATACGTTTTTTTAAGGAGGATCTAGACAATTCATTTCATGCATAATTTTCAACTATTAATCAACTCTCCCCCCTAATGTTAAAGAATCTAACATTTATCCCCAACCTTATCTTGGGATTTATATTTGTGCATTGTGATGAAGTAATTGCATCATATGCCGCGCACCAAAATTTTTTTAGATGAAATTTATCTGGTTCTTGACCTTGAACCAATAGTAATAGGGGAGCCTTGTTGGCTTGATGCATATGAATGCTGCTATATTTTGAATGGCATATCTCTTATCAAATTTCTTTTGAGAGATTTGTTCTCATAATCAATGATTTAGCTAGAATTGGAGGCAGACAATTTATACTAAACCAACCAGCATTGTCAACATAATTTATAGTTTGGAGCTGTCAAATTTAATAATTTGAGCAAACAACTGTGCAAAAATCAAATTGCAAGTTAATAGAAAAACACATGTGACCATATCATAAATGCATCTATTAAACTATATAATAGTAATCGGTCCACATGACAGGCGAACGGGCCCATATTCACCTTTTTATATGTTTCAAAAAATTTAGGGAATACATCCCAACCTTAGCTGGTACAATGATCAATTCATTGTGAGAACAAACAACACAAGAGAATTCTTGAAGAATCTTTTATTTCTTCAGTATATAACCACATGAATTCTCACTTATTTTTGCATCACATTTGAACCGAGATGGTCAACCGTCATGCCAATTGATATTTATTTTAGTAAATTTTTAATTTACTATTGCATGTGATGCTGTCATCATGCTCATAAATAAGAGGAAAAATGCAGATAACCTTTACATAAATATTTATAACACGCGCCGATTGTAGTAATATGAAGATATAACATCTTTCAATTATTGATAGTCTGAATATAATTTATGTTTGGTAATGTCTTTGAAACTTAATAAGTTTCTTTCGAGATTTATTACAATCCCAATATTATGAACAATTTCATTTCTCCAAATAGTAACACTTAAGCTCTTTTGGAGCTCTCAATTAATTTTGTGTACTACACATATTTCATACACCATTCATATGGTGAACATCTCCTTCAAGGAGAAAATTGTATAAGTGCGATCATAATCTTAAAACATTATATAGGCAAGATTTGTTTCTTATTTTTACTCTTTGGTAATCCATGATAAACATATAAAAAATATTTATGCCATACTACAAGTACACGATCAATGATCGTTTATATCAAAATAATTTTTTTTCTCAAACCTTCCATAGAGGTGAGATATGACATTTTTCCAATCATGCACGAGCATGTCAGTGTTCATAATTTTTATCACATTTTGACACATTCATTTAAAGAATAATCGAGCATCAAGGATGCTTATCACAAGTCTCATTCTCTTCAAGGAATGAATTATAATCATATGTGCATGCTTCATAAATTTTCATTAGAAGCCCATTCTCACGCCATGAAATTTATTATATTTACATGATAGATCTCAACATCACTTTGAAAGGTCAAGTACGTCATCACTTTATATTCCTTTGTTTTGATGGAGGATTTATAAAACTTATATCAAATTAGGTCGCACGACAATCACGTGTGCAATGACCTTTCACACCATGCCCATTAGTTGCAAAAATTACCTTCATATTTTGAAGGATCATTTGAGAACTCATAATATTCTTCGAAGAATATAACCTTCTAATTCTGTAATATATATGTTATGTAATACTCAATGTGCACTTCTTCGAGATGGCAAAATCATTTATGCCAACTTATGAACTTATTTGTACTAGTAAACTCCAAGTTTACCATGACATATGAGTTTTACTTAGTATATTTCAGATTTACTAGAACATGAATAATTTTTAAGTTTGCTATTTTGGAGTATACTTCATAATATTTCTTGTTAATTATTCTACCTCTTATGGAAGTGTTACTTCTATCACATTCATCCCAGGGAATGGATCTGTAGTTTTAACAATCAAAATTCTCAATTCCCAGGAATGAAATATAATAATGTCTTAAGCCTATCAAATTATGATAGCTTAGGATATTTTTCAAGATATTGCTCCTTTATGAGAAAATCGAGGCGTACATATACTATAACGAAATATTTTGTCCTTGTTACGCCTATATTCATATTCATGAATTCAATCACATGTCTTCTTTCAGACATACTATGCTCTGCATGCTATCACATTCACTTCAAGGAATGAAGCATATTCAATGAGACATATTTCATGACTTTTCAACAACATTTGCTTTAGTCATTATTATATCATTAATATGGTGCATTGATTCAAATTCAAAGTCTTATCTATATAAAGACATCTTAGGCCAAAATCAATGTGACTTAAACCCATCATCTTATCATCGTGGTGCATCGAGACTCTTAATCCGATGTCTTACCCTCTTAATGGCATGAGACTTAAATCCATCATCACACCCTCGACCAATAATATATTAGGCCAAAGTATAATAAACTCAAACTTGAGTCTATAACAATATCACCACTTTGTGATGATCAATATTATTTTTAAAATTAATTAAAGAACATGAGTAAATAATATACTTAGTTATCTTATTATAGATAGTAGAAAATTGAAACCCAAGTCGTGATGATCGCATAGTTCTTGCGGTCTTGCCTTCTTCATCTTTTCATTCAATTTTCTTTTCTTAACCTTCAAATTTTGAGATGGTAGAGTCTCGTGCTGATAACATGTTACAAAACAAAGACAAAATATCAATATCAAACTTAAAGAAATGAGAGAACTTTAGAGAATTTAGTAGTACATTTGTTACTACTTTGATCTGTCTATAAGATTTACAAATGGTGGCTATTTATAGACACCAAATTTAGCTTCTAAGCTTGCCAAACTTGACTTCAAGTTGGCAAGTTGGCCAACTATTGAGGTATTCAAATCCAAATTGAACAAGGAATGTTTCGTCTTTAAATTCAAATTGACTACTAACTATTATCTCTAATATTTCACACATATACACATCACATGACATCCATATTATATAACAAACATTGATTTTTTTTTTCCAATTACTTGTCTGTACTTTGTTTGTTTTCTTTCCAATTACCTGTTTGTTCAGATGATTTTCAAGATCCACTGTCTAACAATAAGATTTGGGTATTAGCTGTTGGATTCTCAAACGTCCTACTAACTTAACATAAATAATAAATGTCATTCTTTATAATCTTTTAATTCATTTTCATGTAAAAATTATTTTCTATGAGCATAACATTGAAGTAATTTATAAACTCAGAACGATATGAAAAGAGGTACATTGTCAGATTATCAAATAAAAAAATATATAAATCCCATTAGGATTCACATGAATTTGTATGTTATAATTGTTACACCATTTATCCTAAATATACAGTAGTATTTAATAATTTGCTTTATTAACTAATCAATTAATTTATTAATCCTATTTTTATTTCTGCTTCTCTTTACTTTTGATCCGGTTCAATTGATCTGAATAAATAGCTAATCATAGCATTATTGTTGTGAAGGGCTTTGGTCAAAATTCATACAATTTAATTAATTATAATAACACATATTATTTCAAACAATTTTTATTTGAAATTTTCTCAACATGAAATGTTAAAATATGAGGTGCTGCGTGTATAATATGACAAAAATAATCTGTATACTTGATATGTCTACTGGCCTTATTTTGTGCAAAGTATTGACTGATATGATAGATGCGTTTGTCACAAATAATATGAAACAAAACGTTTTTATTTTCACGTACTAAATTTCTATAATAATATAAGAAAACTGTGCATGTTGACTTGTTGCAACTTCTTGTCGAGTTGAACTTTAAAGCACCATAAAATCCTATAAAATAGTGGTTTCTCAAATTGCATAAATCGCTATAATTTAAAACGTTATTATGAAACGTAGTTATAGTTGTTGTATCAGATTAAGAAGTTATACCAATTATATTAATTATATTAATGAAAGGTCTGTATTCAAACAGTAACGAGTATCAATTGTATCCACGAATATTCAAACAAATGAAGGGAGGGGATATTAATTGTATCACTCAATTGTATTAGGGTGGATTCATAATCTATCAATTGAAAACATGTGGACAAACTGCATCAACACCCATGTGTATTGTGATTTTTTTTTTATAAAACTTTTTAAAATGAATTTAACTTGAAAATATTCATCGG
>NC_061111.1:27171018-27215768 GCF_002878395.1 Capsicum annuum
TTCTGTTGCTTCAATTAAGTATATGTTCTAATTTTTGCTTATGAATCAAAACTTGTGGTCAATATATGTTCTCTGTCTTAAATTATCCTTAATGTCAATTTTATAAACAAAACTAATTTAAATCCTGAACTTATGCTCGATTGATAACAAAGCTTAGCTTAGCAAATTTTCTATAGCGAAGACTATATTTTAAATTTTTTATCAAATGGAGTCAAAAAATAAAAACAAATCTTTATGAAGGCTATTATGAACTAAACCCGGAGAATGAAGAACAGACACATGGGCTGGCCACTTGTGGATACATTTTAATAATATAGTTTTAAATTTGGTCAAAAAATGAGGGGAATTCAATTTCAGTCGCCCATTTAACTAGTATCTGTTTAGTAAAATTTTTGAACAATCAACCTAAATAGTCATTAATCAAAATAGCAGTCACCTAATTGATCAAATTAAAAATATCTGACGAAGGTATAATATATGTATAATTCATATATACTATGTGTATAACCATATATAATGAGTGTATAATTTATGTATACTAAATTGAAAAAATAACTAGTATATCTACTCAGCTATTCATATAATGATCCTATATTTTTTTGGCATGAATACTCAATATTAGATAGAATTCAAGCAAAATATTAGATTTTAAAACAATTTAACATGCATTTTAGACGTGAATTTTTAACCTTAGCCGCGTATGTCCAAATTGTTCCCAGAGGTAGATGAATTTATAATTAAAAAAATAAATTATAAAAGCGGACATAAATTAGATAACGATCTTAAAACGAATATTTATGTACTTCATCCTTAAATTTAGGTCCAAAAGTTACGAAGATTTGGATGTCGTCAATGGCACAAATACCCCTTTTTGAATGTTATCAATGGCTGAAATGCGCAAATACCCCTTTTAGAAAACGTCATATGTGTAATGACCCTCCAGGTTATTTCCTCGATATATGTGTATTTTCGACATTTGAGTCTTCCCACAGCGGCTACAGGTCATTTATGATATGAGGAAACTGTCGGTTCGATTATCGGACAGTTCGTTTGGATTTTAGGCTCGATTTTCTGTTTTGGAGCTTTCACTGTTTAGAATTTGGTATCAGACTCAAACTCCCAGTAAAAGACCTCGAATGAGAATTCTGACAGTGGCATCAACTCTGGAATGTTAATTCTAGGCTAGGGGGACCCTTGGTTCAGGTCCCAAGAATTTTAGACTCGTTTTGGACTATTGGACGAACTATGAGAAAAATGAAACTATAGGTGTGGACCCTACACTCAATCAAATAATCTTGGATGAAAGTTTTGATGGTTCCATTGAGTACTGAACGTCGAATTTAGTATGATAGCATATTTTATTTGTGCACACGGGATTCCAAACGAATCTCGAACACTCGATCGAAGTCCATTCCGAACTTGGCAAAATTTGATGCATTAGGTCACTGATTTGACTGATTAAGCAATAATATGATGGCTTATGCGGTCATCACGTATGCGACTATGTGTTGCGTAAACGGCATTGGTCATCGATCTGGTCTGTGGCCGCATATGGATGCTTTGTCTGCTTAAGCAACATCGTGTAAGAAGCCTATGGTTTGCGTAAGTGGTACCCAACCTTGTTGACCGATTGACTAAACGATAGGTAAGTCGCTTAAGCGACTGCCGTGTAAGCAACAGGATTATCGCTTAAGAGACACTTGACACTATTTAATTCTTTTTCTTCACTCGATTTTCTATCACTTCTTCCACCCCTTTTACACCAAATTGGGAGCTTAAAGAGAGGAAAAAAAGTGATAAATCATCCATATAAGTTAAGGTAAGCTAACCTAACTCTTCTTGTCATTTTTCATTAATATTTCCTTCAATTTCCATCCTAATTCTTAGTAAAATTCTTAGAAATTAAGGCTTGAATTCTTAAACTTTGAGGGTTGATTTGAGACCCGAATTGTGCTCAATTTGTACTCAGCTTTTGAGCGCAACTTTCTTGTCCTTCGAGGGACCTCGTGACGGGTTCAGTTTTGGATTATGTTCGCAGCCCCACGAGTCCGTTCTTGACTCGAAATTTGACCCGACATGTAGATTACTCCTAACGACATGTAAATTACTATTTTAATAGCGTGACAATATTTCAGGATCATAGAATAAAGAAAGACGATTTGTGGATGATTCAAGGATTTTAATTCGGCATTGAGGTAGGATTTTGTCTACTCTTCTCTTGAGATGATGTTTTATATATGTTACCTGTTAGATATGGATGTTAGGATATGATTGTGGGTAGAATAACATGACTTATTACTGTCTTTTTCTGGATGTGCTATACTGCTTTCTATATTACTAGACTTGTTTTCTCCCCTGCCATATTTTCTTTTTCCATAACTACTTTGATTCGCTGCTCTTAAGCTGAGGGTCTTTTAGAAGTAATCTCTCTACCTCCACATTATTATAGGGTAAGATTTGCATATTGTCGTAATCTTTATCAATTTTCAAATCATATAAGGACTAAAAAAATATATTTGCTATACCACCATGCAACAAATTAACCATATCTGCCCCACCCTCATAATTTACTTACACATTTAAGTAAAATTTTGATGGTAGAACCTCTAAAACCCTTCCTCATTTCTAAGCCCATAAGAGATGGGGTTGAAAAATCACTAACTAAAAGACTTGCAGACTGAAGTCGACTAAATGTTTAGTCCTGAACAATTGGTTGACCAAAATCAATAATAGTACAGGATTTGTAAGTGTGGGTTCTTGTGCCCCTAAGCGAAATTCATGGATAGTGTTTAATTTGTATCTAATCTCGTCCCCCTTACATAGGCAATTCTTGATTCATTGTTGCTACATATCATTGTAACTCTCCATCTCTAGCGGTATTGCTGTTATTTGCTTAAAACAATTTTAATCTATAAAAGGAGTGCATTTTAGACTAACAAAAGATAAAAGAGTTATCAACTCAGAAAGTAAGCATTTCATCAATCACAGCAATACTATACTGATTACAATATTTTTCAAAACTCATCAATGAGTTAAAATTTTCCAAAAAAAGTAAATGACTATACCTTTTTATGACAAGGGACCTGCAACCGCTACCCTTTGGGTGCGACATACGGTAAATCTGCTCCTGTGCAATAGCTCACAAATAACACAGAAGAGGTAAACCGGACTAGACAAGGCCCAGGCGACGAGCTCAACTCAAAAGGCAAACCCCCTGGTGTCACAAGTAAGGCGTTTCGAACTTGAGACCTCCATTATGCAAATACCGAGCCAAACCATCTGTCACCCCAAAGGGTGACTTTACTTTTCTACTGATCCTTTTAGATAATTAAGACGAAAGTTCCAAATACATTTAAAAGAAAAGGGATAGACAAAAGCACAACTTCAATCTAATTTACTTCTCCAATCCCAAGTCCCAACATAGGAATTTGTAACTATTTATCACTTTTTAAAAAAAAAAAAAACTTGCAACATTAACAAAACATCCCGTGTACTCCCACAAAGTGGGGCCTGAGGAGGATAGAGTGTGCGCAAATCTTACCTCTGCCTCTAGAGATATTGTTTCCAAGACTATCGACTCAAGAAAAAGTCTAAAGTGATAATGGAAGTACAAGAATCAACAGACAATAACAAAAATAACAGATAGTAACAGAGTGGAAACTACCATAAAATAATACAATAATCGAGGTACAAGAAAAACAGATAGTAACGGAAATCAAAGGATAAGAAACTACAGAAGCAATACTACAACTACTAAAAAAAAAACCTTAACAACAAGAAATGAAACCCAATTGCAGTGCATAATTAAGTAAAAGAACTGATCAAAATACGAAAGAGTTAAAAGACTAAACCTTGATAAAACAAAGAAAAGATCCAATCAATGAACCCCACACAGCAAGAATAGCAAAAAACCTACAGCTATAAATAACATGCAAAAAAACAACCCAAAAAAATCAAACAAATACCAACAGTTAAAAAAGGAATTTCTAATAAAAAAGCAAAAATTTTCTATCACCTTTTCTACATTTTTCTCCACCCCTTCTACTTTTTCTTTATGAATATGAAAAACACTTGTGTTAGAATCCGATTGAATAACAGGTGATGGAGCATGTACTGGAGAATGTGTACGGCGAACAGTGGATAAAGAAACTGGAAATTCAAAACCAGAAAACTGTAACATAAGGGCCATTTCACTGATTTTGAATTCTTGAAAGTAAATATTGGACCTTTAAGATTTGTAGAAGTACAAAAATACGTAAGAGCAATATATTATGCATGACAAAAAGTTCCTAAGTAAATATACTACTATAGTGTATGTACATCAAACATATTCTTTTTTGTCTTTTTTTTTGTGATTGTCATTAAGTGTGACTGTTTGAGTGTATAATGTTGGGTTCGAAATCCACAGAGCGTCATGCGGAAGCTATTAGTTACAAACCATGTGGTGATAATGTAGAAGATACATAAAACAATACTAAAAACACAATATTATTATATGATTTGACCAATTGGCCTACGTATAAAACCTAAAATTTAAAACATAGAAACTAATGATAATCTCCCCTAAACTTGACTCTTAAATGACTACATTGTAGATATATTGTGTTATGGTTTCCTATTTATAAAAGTCCAAAATCTTTCCCATTAGAAAGAGGTTAGCCAAATATCAAAAAATTTTATATTTTCCTTTTTAGGAAAAGTAGAAGTAATTATGTTATTACTTTTATTTTCCTTCTAAAAAAAGTAAAACTTAATTTTGGTAAGAAAATCAGGGCAAAAATCCTAATAAATCTCCTCTTTTTGACTTAATTTTCTGGCAAAATATTCTTAATCCTTCACGATCTTCATATATTGCTGCTGCTTACCATGATTAAAAGTTGATCTGGGTTGAAAATTGGATTCCTATGCGTTGAAAATAAATGTATGAGTTAATATTATTGGAGCCCTGTGTTATAAGTAAACAGGGTTGAAAGTGAAGCCTTGTGCATTGAAAGTGAGCACAGGTTAAGAGTGAAACTCATGCGTTAAAAGTAAATGCACGAGTTGAAAGGAGCCAAGCGTTGAAAGTAAGCAGGGGTTGAAAGTTGGAGCCCATAAACATGAGTTGAAAATTGATTTGGTTTTAAAGATGAATTAACAGCAGGATTGTTGAAAAATTATTTTAAACTTTTCTCCACATGTAGTTTTTGGATATATATCTTCATTATCATTAAATTTGTTGCAACTTTGATTTTGAAACCACTTTGAACCTGTTTAATCTCGTCTCATCACACCATTGGACCATTGAACCATAAACTCTGATACCGCTTGTTCGGTTCGAAATCGAGAGGGCATCATGCAGAAGCTATTAGTTGCAAACCATCGTGGTGACAATGCAGAAGACAAATAAAACAATACTAAAAACGCAATATTATTATATGATTTGGGCAATTGGCCTACATATAAAACCTAAAATTTAAAACATAGAAACTAATGTGAGAGAAAATCTCCCCTTAAAAGACTACATTGTGGATGCTATTGTGTTATGGTATGAAAAGAGTTTTCTATTTATAGAAGTCCAAAACCTTTCCTCTTAGAAAGAGGTTAGCCAAATATGAAAAAAAAAATTATATTTTCATTTTTAGAAAAAGTAAAAGTAATTATGTTATTACTTTTATCTTCTTTCTAAAAAAAATATAAAACTTAATTTTGATAAGAAAACTCTGGCAAAAACCCTAACATATAAGCCACACAAGTAATGGTTTGAGTCTTTTTCATTTTGTTAAAGAGCAACACATGTAACTCCAATAATTGTAAAATTTGTCAAACTTTTGATGTGGAAATGTCATGTTGGAGAAGGTTAGATTTTTTAGTGTTAACGTTTGCACAGAAAGACCAACACATTTAACTCCAGTAAACTTCTGTTTGAAGGGCATAACGTGACTAGGGGTGGGCATGGTAGGTAAGTGATTGTTTTGAAAACGTTGGTTTGGTAATTTTTGCTTTCTAATACTGTACTACTATTACTTCAAAATTAATTTTGTTTGGTTCAATATTTCAAATTTGATTTTGGTATAATAACGGTATGGTAAATTTATCATTATAGTAATTTGTTTGACTTAAATTTACATATACTCATATAATTGAGAATCATGACTTCGACTTTTCAAGAAATATCTCCATTATATCATACCACATATTACCTTACAAGATATTCAAAAGAAAGAGAGGAAAAAATGGGAGAGATTTGAGGAGATGGATATGGAAATAGAGAAAAAAAAATGGGGGAGAGAGAGAAATGAAAGAAGAAGAGATGGAGAGATTTAAGGAGATGAACCATTGAATGCTATTTCTTTTAGGCTTAATAATTTGCTAAATAGGATACATATTTGGTTGAAGGACGTCAAATGGTACACTACTAGAAATTATCTCTAAGGCGACGGTTTCAAAACTATTGCAATATACATCAAAACCGACATCATAGATCTACCGCAACAGTTAAGCATGCGTCCCATATGTGAGCGTCGCGATAGAGATATGACAACAGTTTATGCGACAGTTGGCAAAAACCATTGCCATAGACTAACCTATAGTAGCTGTTATTTTTTCTCTTATTGGAATGCCTCTTTTCATCTATAATGATAGCTCTAACCTGTTGCAATAGATTGTATTGCAACGACACTAAACTGTTGCAATAGCATTAATTGTGACAATTTTTTTATTCTATTGCAACGGTTTTTGTCTGTCTATTGCAACTATTCTGAAAGCCTATTACAATAGTTTATTATTCTATGCAACGTTTTTTGGCTACCTGTTGCAACTATTTCTTTAAGCTATTGCAATGGGTTTCTAGTCTCTTGCAATGGTTGTTCATTACATATTGCAACGGTTTCAGTGGTATTTTGCAACAATTTCTTATACTACTGCAACGATTTATTGATCTGTTACAACGATTGTTGCACATGTTCTAACTAGCTCAAATACCAATTGCAACGGTTGTTTATTACATATGATCAGGTTTGCTTTGATTTGCTATGGAACCTATTAAAACAACGAATGGAAATCATTAGAATAGTAAAATAAAGCCTTTTATTAACTTAAAACAATGACTTCTTGGCCACTGAGTACATCCTGAAGTTGGAGAGTGCCATCCTTCATTAACACGTGAGCTTTTGAATCTTTCTCTTGAGTATTGTCGAGACGCCTTTCTCTAATCGGTTCTTGTCTTCATCATTGCTACAAACTCCTCGTAATAGATTTGTCCATCCTGAGAAAATGCAATAATGATGGAAAACTGGCATGACACATCAGAGACAGGACACGGTGAAAGGGGAAATACGGGTAGATAAATTTACAAGTGCAAACGTTGCAGTGCTTGATAAGATCCAACAAGCTTTTTCAACAATGATTAATGTTAAGAAACATTCTAGCTCGTTTCTCTAAATATGTTGAAAGAGCAATGGAAAAAACGGCAGGATCATTAAATGGAAGGAAGATGAGTCTAACCTTGTCCGTATCAACTTGGCGCATGATCTCATTCACTACATCAGTGTCCCATGCTCATGAGTCATCTGCTAAAGCTTCTCATAGCTCATCAAGCTCAATATAACTACTTCCATTCTTGTCAAAAAACATGAATGCTCTACGAAAATGCTCATCATTTTCAATTCTCTGTAAGTGGATTATAACTGCTACAAACTCCCCGTAGTCTAGAACTCCATTTCCATCAACATCAGCCTAATCAAATATTAGGTTCAGCAGATGGCAGCCAAGTATTTATATTTCTGAGGAAAAAGAATTACTGTATCTGCAATAGCATTTGTTCAAAGGTCCATTTCCCAAATGAGAAAGACCTTGAGAATTTGCATATAAAAGTTGCATCAGACATAACCAGGTTGTACCGGGACTTAGGGAGTGCAGAAAAGAGATAGCAAAGGCCTATAAGATCAATTATTTGACAGATTAGACATAACCACAACAAACATGTTAACAAACATGTCTGATGATAAAGCATGATACTTGGAAGTTTCACTTTTCCATCCTTTTTATGGCATAGAATAACAACAGAAAGAAAAGATTATTACACCATGACAAATTTGATTGCCTAGTTAAATGCTATTTAACTACTCAATCTTTTTATTTTATGTGACACTCTTTCCATGTTAGTTTGTTATAAAAACATGACAGTTTTTTAGTGATGGTAATTATACCCTTAATGCATTTTTTATTGCCTTAGAAACGTCATTGCAGGTTTAGAACCACAAGCGCCAAAAGCATATTTTTCTTTCATAAACTGTGTCAAATCAAACACTTCCACATAAATTAGAATGGAGAGGGTATGTCAAATCGGTGATAACATTTTATCTAACAGACACTACAAAGAAGTGACATTATTAATTACCCATCCCTATATTAATTATCTACTTATAGAATGCAGAACAAGTATCATATACAATTTTAAAAGCCCAGATAGTCTGAGCTCCATATATGGTTATCAATGTCTTGATAAAATTATCTAATTGAAACTTCCCAAGAAGCCTACAGAAAAAAGGTAGGAAATCATCCTGAAATGATATCATATGACACTAATCAACTTCCAGAATTTGGGTAGTTACTATGAAACACATCAGAATACATGCTTTAACGTATTGATGAGATAAACTCTAGCAGTAAATTTGTAGTAGTTAAGGACCCTGATACTATGTGTACTATCAGATTTTAGAATCAAATAATACCCAGAATAGAAGAGAGATCAACCATACACAAATATAATATATACATATATTACACAAAAACTGGGAAAATGAACGTAGAGACTGGTAGAGTTAGATGGTTAAACGTGAAGAAACTCAAATGGAACTACAACTTACAGCAGCACATACAAAATAAGGAAGCATACAGGAAACTGAGTAAATAGAAATAAATCCATTATTTTCCAGGTTTAAATTTGCATAGAAATTAAGATTCTCATCCAGGTTTAAATTTGCATAGAAATTAAGATTCTCAATCCAAATAATAGCATAGCAGCTTAGGCGCAAATTTGGAATAAATTCTTGCTGTTCTAAGACACATTTTACAAATACTATTTTCAAAAAAAAAATAAGAAGAATATAAAACTCAACTACAGGTTTTAAGTTCACATAGAAACTAAAGTTCTCAATACAAAATGATACCAAAGCCTAATTTGTAGATCTGATAATGAACTAATATCACCAAAGTTCTAACTTCTAAGCCACATTTCCTACATGCTAAGTTGCAAAAATAACTACTAAGAAAATGAAATTCCATCAAGACTTTAATACATACAATACAAGTTATGAATCCAAATATTAGCTTATTGACACATGTTATAGTGCAGTTGTACTATGCATACGATGTTTTGATTTTGGCGCAGTTGGTATGAATAATAAAACCTCATCGGCATAGTACATTGTCTATGGAAAAAAGCTGCTTAACTTGAGAACTATTTGAACAAAGTGAACAAACAACATTTACATGAAATTAGGCACAATCAGAAGAACAAATGCCTTAACATGGGTCCAGATACAGAAGAACAAATGCCTTAACAATTCTCGATTTCCTATGTGAAGAAGAAATAATTCTTTTCTGTGTTGCTTCATATATACTAGGTGTACTGAAATATGCATGTATCCTAGAAGTTTATAAATTATGTTTGACTAATCATAGCCTAGGAATCTCATCGAAGTTTCTAGTTTAATAGTCATATCTAATACCTATCACACATGCTGTGGCAATTAAATAAAAGTTGTGTGTTTATCTTCAGTACATTGGATGACAAATAGTGTCCCAATACATCCATGAAGCTTAAAAGAACTCTGAAATAAAATAGCCCCTTTGTCCACTGAAATAGAGAGGTAAGAGTTAACAACAACCTTATAAGTTTAATAGTCGTTCATATTTCAATCACGTCAGTGGTCATGTGCATCTAATCCATTTTTCTACAATGTAAAACCAATTCCGATTTCTAATCCTTTCTCTCCAGGAAACTCCCGCTGAATTAGCAAAAAATTTGAAGTTCCAGACCCAAAAAAAAATAATTCATGTATTGCAGGATGAACAACCCTGGTTCAGGAAGCATGTCGCAAAATCCTACACTTCGAAACTATTATAAAATCGGTCGTGTTCATGCATTTAAAACCTAGATCCTTAATGCTTTTGATTTGGTCTTCCTTTCTATATATCGAGAAGAGACTTTTGAGGTCAAAACATTACCAGCAAATGGACTTCACGTGACTTAAGAACTAACAAAGGGACATTCCAGAGACACCCTCCAGCCCCCCAGAAAAGAAAAAACAAAGCAGGTTGATTAGACTTTTCTGAACAAGCTTTAGACGAGCAAAGCATTAAACGTGATTGCATTTTAACCAATACATCAAAGCAGTGAACTTTTCTTCATTACTGTAACATATAGTGGTTACTGCTTGTGATGGAGAGTGGGAGAAAAGGAAATATTTCATCTTTAGTGCAGAGGAAACCCGTAGATTATATTAAAGGTGAACCACTATATCAAGTTGACAAGGAATTTTAACAACAAATGAAAGAAAAAAACCAGCAACGCGAAAATGAAAATCTGAGAACTCAATACTATACAACAACAACAACAACAAACCCAGTATATTCCCATATCGTGGGGTCTGGGGAGGGTAGAGTGTACGCAGTCTATACCACTACCTCTAAAGAAGTAGAGAGGTTGTTTCCGATAGACCCCCGGCTCAAGATAGAGGACAGTATATATAGAAAAAAAAAATGCATGGAACATGATAAAATAACATAAGTATGACATCCACAAAAAATATTGAACACTGCCAAACAAGGACACCAAAGCCCTCCTACCTATTGCCTACGACTCAACTACACACCTTAGCCCTCTATCCTAATGTTTTTCCTCCATACCTTCCTATCCTGGGTCGTGTCCTCAGTCAGCTGTAACTGCTCCATGTCACGTTTAATCACTTCCCTCCAGTATTTCTACGGTCTACCCCTACCCCGCTTGAAACCGTCCAAGGCCAACCTCTCACACCTACGAACCGGGACATCCGTGCCTCTCCTCATCACATGGCCAAACCATCTCAACCTAACTTCCCGCAAATTATTCTCCACCGACACCACTTCCACCTTCTCCTGAATACTATCATTCCTAACCCTGTCAGCCCTTGTAAAACCACACATCCAACGCAACATCCTCATTTCCGCCACCTTCAACTTTTGGATATGAGAATTCTTAACCGGCCAACACTCCGCTCCATATAACTTAGCCGGCCGGACTGCACCTTTTTATCGCATAAAATTCCTGAAGCGAGCCTCCATTTCATCCAACCTGCCCTAAAACGGTGAGAGACATCCTCATATATCTCTCCATTCCCCTGAATCATAGACCCAAGATACTTAAAACTATCTCTCTTGCAAACCGCCTGGGAATCCAACTTCACTACCACCTCCTCCTCTTGTCTTAAGTTACTAAACTTGCATTCCAAGTACTCCGTCTTAATCCTACCCAACCGAAAACCTTTAGACTCCAGGGTTTGTCGCCAAACCTCTAGCTTATTATTAACACCTTGTCGCGACTCATCAATCAAAACTACATCATCCGCAAAAATCATACACCAAGGCACCTCGCCTTGTATGCTCCTCATCAACACATCCATTACCAAGACAGAAAGAAACGGACTAAGAGTCGATCCCTAGTGCAACCCAGTCAAGACCGGGAAATGCTCGGAATCTCCTCCCACTGTCCTTACCCGAGTGTCCTTAATCGCTCTGATGTACGCCACAGGGACCCCTCTCGCCTCCAAGCATCTCCACAGAACCTCCCTAGGGACCTTGTTATACGCCTTTTCCAAGTCAATAAACACCAAGTGAATATCCCTCTTCCTCTCTCTATACTGGTCTACCAGTCTTCGCACTAGGTGAATTGCCTCAGTCGTGGAGCGACCAGGCATAAAACCAAATTGATTCTCCGAAATAGAGACAATCTTCCTTAACTTCCGTTCCACCACCCTCTCCCAAATTTTCATGATGTGACTCAACAACTTAATACCCCAATAATTGTTGCAACTCTGAATGTCACCCTTGTTCTTATATAAAGGGATCATCGTGCTCTATCTCCACGCCTCAGGCATCTTAGCGGACTTGAAAATGATGTTAAACAAGTTGGTTAGCCACCTCAACCCTGCCCCGCAAGAAAACTTCCCAAAATCTACCGGAATGTCGTCGGGCCCCATCGCCCTACCCCTTTGCATCTTGCGAATAGCCTCGCTAACCTCCTCTACCTTAAAACGCCGAAAAAATCCGAAATCGCGACACTCCCCGGAGTGCTCCAACTCCACCAACACAACACCTCTATCCCCCTCACCATTCATGAGCCTATGAAAATACGACTGCCATCTTTTCTTAATGAGGGCGTCTTCCACCAAAACTTTGTCATCCCCTCCCTTAATGCACTTCACTTGGTCCAATCCCGACCCTTCCACTCCCTAACCTCGGCAAGCCTAAACAACATCTTTTCCCCGCCTTTCTCCTCCAACCCCTTATACAGACTCACAAAAGTTGTTGTCTTAGCAGCCGTAACAGCTAACTTAGCCTCCTTCTTAGCTAACTTGTACTCCTCCCTGCTCACCCGCTTCTCCTCTTCATCCTTACTCTCAACCAACTTAACGTACGCCGCCTTCTTCGTCTCCACCTTTTTCTTAACTTTTTCATTCCACCACCAGTCCCCCCGATGCCGGCCAGACTATCCCTTCGAAACACCCAAAACCTCTCTAGCAGTATCCTTGATGCAACCCGCGGCCCTATCCCACATACTATCCACGCCCATAGGCAAAAACACGCCTATGTATGACTTTAAATCATGCAATCTGAGTGCATCAAAAACACGCCCAAAGACTAGATAACAACCTATTACTTCCTTAAGACTGGAACAAACATAACAGATAGGCATTTTATTTTCCAACATATTCTAATTTCCTAAGAACTAGGACAAACTCTCCACAATTAGCATTCTCTTCTCAGTTTTGTGCATTTTTCTACTTTCTTGAAATCTCACGGACAAAAGTGCCACAGATTTAGCTACCCAAATAGCATAAAAACAACATTTGAACTAACCTCACGAGACAAAAAAACATCCAAAACAAGAAGGAAAAAAAAAAACTACATTAAACCCCTACATACTTAACAGCTTATATCCAGAGAAAATTCCAAAATAGAAATATAAAAAATTAGATTGAATCCATCAATTAGAAGAAAATACTAACCTTAAAATCCCCAAATTGAAGAAGAACACTTCAACACAGCAAGTGGTTAGCTCCGAAACAGCAAACAACACTAAGAGATTCCTGTTCGAAATTTCACTAAGAGATTGATAGCTAAATGAATCGAAATTTCACTAAGAGCTCGAAAATTCACCTTAATTGAAATTTCACTATGAGATTACTGTTCATGGAAGATTGCTTTCTCCATCTGAAAGCTTAGTTTCACCTTAATTTCACTAAGAGGTCGACATTTCACCTTAATCAAAATTTCACAATGAGATTTGAAAGCTTGTTGTTAGAGGAAATTTCACTTTTATTTGTCTGAAACAACAAGAGAAATGGAGTTTTTGTTGGGGTTCAATAGGCAGATTAAGGGTTCGGATTAAGCTAAAAGAAAATCAATAGGTAGGTTAAGGGTTCAGGTCACCCTAAAATAAAATCAATAGAATCAATAGGTAGATTAAGGGTTCGAGTCACGCTAAGCAGCTAACAAAAAATCAATAGGTAGGTTGAGGATTCAAGTCACACTAAAGGAAAAGCGGAAACATTATTAATTCTCCAGATAGTGGTAACAATCTTAAAACATAAGTGTGAAAATAGCCTATTGTGCCAATCACCCACATTTAAGTCACCAGCAAATAAACCAATCAACAATCACATCCCCGCGGCCACCCCATTCTTCCCTTTCTGAACTTGGAACTACCCTATCTAAATATTCAAGGAACATGCAATGGTTTCTTTCTCTACTTATGGATGCATTTAGTAGAGATATATCACACGTAACGAAACATTTGAGATTGACTCGTTTATAGATCTTACTAAAAAAGACATTTGAGATTGACATTTTCTGTAATTAATAAAATGTGTCTAAACAAAAAAAATATATATATATTGGCGGTATTGAATTTTTGACTCCACCTTGCCCCATAGGCAACCTTCAAAGCCAAAAGTCAAAAATGGTGCCGAACCGAAACTTATTAAACTTGAAGTTTTGCCCATGGAGCAAGCGAGTCGAAAGTTCAAGACCACCCAACTTCAAAGTCATACTTAAAATCAACCATGAAAATCAAATAAATAGAACCAAGTAACACCATATTCAACTTCAATTTATAGTTAATCTCCCGTGATGTTAACTAACATGCTTCCCCATCTTTTCAATAGGGAATTCTCAAGTTGCTAAAAAGAAATAGTTACACTACAATTTTACTAGAACATAGAATAGTGTTTACACTTGGTAAGATATATGGATTCCTCCAGAGATCTTATCCCATGATGCTTACTCTAGCCTTAAAACTCATAAGTTGAAGGTAGAGATATTACACAAACTTTAATGAACATTAACAATTTTTTCAATGCTTTTTTACTCCGACTTTTGATTCTTAAGAACTTGAAGCACAGATTGTGCAGTGCAATAAGAAATAGATTGAATTGTGACCATTGGATTCACTCCAAGAGCAGTTGGAAACACACTTGAATCACCAAGAAACAAACCTTCTACTTCCCATGTTTCTCCTTTGGAATTAACCACTGAAGTTGTTGGATCAACTCCCATCCTACAACTTCCCATTTGATGTGCTGAACATATAGGAACTGAATGTTTTCCCATTCCTATCGAACTTTCTTGTTTCACAAACCTCTCAAACTCCTTTAAACTTGCTTCTTTCACCTTCAAACTCCTTCCTTTTGTGTGTTGAGTTCCAATCTCTTCTGCACCCGCAGCTGCCAAGATTCTTAACGTCTTCTCTAGGCCAAGTTTTAAATTTTCTTCATCAGTTTTATCCAACTTGTAAGTTACTGAATAGGGTGAAAATGCTTCTCCTGATCCCTTGTCCCTTGCCAACGCAAAGATATATGCGGTTCTTGAATATTTGCTCATTCTCATCTTGATATCTAGGCCTGAAACCCATGGCATTAGTGCTGAAAACATGCCAGGGTGCAATCCTGGTGTCTGTAGGATCGCACCATATCCTGATCCTTTGAAATTTGCCACGACTTTAGACACTGCTGTTATTATCCCTCCTTCATAACTTTTCTTCCCTGCTTTTGGCCATATTTCATTTGACATTGGTTGTGAATCAGGAAAGTATCCCCAGGCGATAACGACTGGATGGAGGTGTAAGTTTCTGCCAATATTTGGATTCTTTAAGCCACTCCTCTTGAGCAATGAAGGTGTGCTAAGAGCACCACAAGCTACTATTGTGACTTTTGATTTCACCATGCCAATTTGCCTCACCCCATCATAATTTTGAAATGCAAAAGCAACTCCAACGGCTTTACTTTTTCCTGAATTGTCATTCTTTTTTTCATGGATCACTTCCAAGGCTTCACATTCAGGAAGTATTGCACCATTGCCTGATTTCACCAAATCAACTAGCCATGTCTCAGCTGTACCTTGTTTCCTCCCATCTTTACAACCCATGCTACACCATCCACAGTAGTGACCCGAGGGCGCATTCCTAGGGACTGTTTCCACTGGATACCCCAATTCTTGACACCCTTTTCTCAAAATCATGTTTTGGAACCCTTCATCCTCTATTTCAGACTGAACTCCCATTTTGTCACATACAATCTTCATAGCCCCCTTGTAGAATTCACTTCCAAACAGTTCAAGATTGTAGCTTTCGGACCATTCTTTTAGTACATGTTGTGGAGTTTGAATCAAAGCTGCCCAGTTAATCGTCGAGCCACCACCAACAGTGGATCCAGCAAGCAGCATAACTTCCATGTCGGCAGTTATTAGTAGTCCACTTCCAAGGTACATTTGATCCATTGAAGTACCTTCAAGCAGTGAAAGGTTTGTTCTTGCAAGATAACTTCCTTTTTCTAAGACAAGTACTTGGTTTGTTCTTGCAAGATAACTTCCTTTTTCTAAGACAAGTACTTTGTGTCCAGAATTTGCAAGATTCCCAGCTATAACACCACCACCAGAACCTGAACCAACTACAACAGCTTCACACTCAATTATGAAAGCAGGGCACTCTGTACTTCTCTTTGTGTTCTTGATGTTATTACTGAAGTTTATGTTTCAATCATTTTTTTGGAACAAGTGCATCGGTTAAAAGTTTTTTATGTTTCAATTAATATTGAAACAAATGCATTTTGAGTTACAAAGAAAATGAATGTGAAATTACAATTGAAACAAATGCATCTTGAGTTACAAATGCATTAACAATTGTAAATTCATTTACATTTTAGGTTCTTGAAACTTGAAAGAAAGACAATTTTTGTTCATGAACCTATTAACTATTGCTTAATTTTTACTTTTCACTTGCATGAAAATTTTACCCTATAAATAGTGTTTCTTTTGTTTGGAAAAGACAAGCACTCAAAACTACTTTCCCCTTGAAAAACACTTGAGAGACATTGATCAAATGGTGAAATCACCAATTCAAGAATAGAAGAGCAACATTCTTGAATGCTACTTGTTTTGTGGCTTAGTTGAATCCCGAAGATAGAGTTGTCGCTAGTTCTTCCGTTTGCTCGTGAGAGACACTCCAACTATCTTCAAGAAACGTATTATCGTGCCTCTAAGCCAAGCAAGTTTTATTTTGAATTTCTTGTACAATTATCATTATTGTTCTAACAATTTGAAGATAGTTGTCTCTATGGCTTCTACATCAATATCAAATAGTATTCCATCTTTGCCTAATCCTAATTTTGAAATATTTGATGACAAAGACTTTCCTAGATGGCGTGGAAAGAAGGAATTCTTTTTAAGACGATTAAAGTTGGCATATGTTCTTGAAGAACCTTGTCCTAATGCTCCTGGTTCTGAGGTAGCATCTGGCGAGTCTACTTTGATTAAAGAACAAATTGTCAAATGGCAATATGATGATTATTTGTGCAAGAATTATATTCTTGGAGGAATGTCCCACAAATATTATGATCAATATTATGTTAAGTGCAAATATGCTAAAGAGATATGGGACACTCTTCAAGCTATTTATTTAGCAGAAGAGGCGAGTTCTAAGAAATTTCTCGTTTCAAATTATATGGAGTTCAAAATAGTTGATGACAAGTCAATCACTGAACAAGTACAAGAATTTCAACTTATAGCTAATAAAATTGCTATATCTAGAATTGCTCTTGATGAAAACTTTCATGTTGGTGCTATTGTATCAAAACTTCCTCCATCTTGAAAAGAGTACCGAAGAAAACTCTTTAACAAAAAGAAAGATTTGACTCTTGAACAATTGTTGCAACACTTGCAAATTGAACAAGAGACACGATGGCACGATAATAATAGTTTGAAGGAACCTGTCATGAAAGCTCATATGGTTGAAGAAAAATCAAACAAGAAGAAACCAGAAAATAAGAATTTTTCAAAGGCAAAGAAGACTACAAATTTCAAGCGTAATGGTGTCAATTTTAAATCTGGTGAATGCTATCATTGTCACAAAGTTGGTCACTATGCGCGTGATTGTAGAATTCTCAAAGCCGAAAAGAAGAAAGAAAAACAAATAAAAATAAAAAAGATGATCTTGTGGCAATGGTCACAGAAGCATTTGTAGCAAAAGATCAAGTGAAATGGTGGATAGATATCGGCGTAACTCGTCACATATCAGGTAATCGAAATTCTTTCAAGACTTATGAATTAGTGGGGGATGGTAAAATTGTATATATGGAAAACTCCTCCTCTACTAAAGTTGTGGGAAAAGGAACTGTTGAACTGAAGTTTACTTTCGAAAAGATAGTTACATTGATGGACGTATTGCATGTTCATGATATTCGAAAGAACTTGGTGTCAGGTACGCTTCTTTCGAAACATGGTTTTAAAATGGTTTTTGAGGCAGATAAGTTTATTTTATCTAAAAATGCCATGTTTGTTGGAAAAGGTTATGTTGCAAATGGAATGTTTAAACTCAATATTGAAAATAAAAGTATTTCTACCTATCTTGTGGAGTCTCTGGACTTATGGCATGAACATTTGGGACATGCGAATTTTAGATCCATTCAACTTATGGTGAATAATGAATTAATCAAAGATTGTGGAAAGAATCATACTACTAAGTGTCTTACTTGTAGTAAATGCAAGATTACGAAGAAGCCCTTTAAGACAGTTGAAAGGACTTTCACACTTTTGCAATTAATCCACACTGATATTTGTGAGATGGATTATTTGTCAAGTCATGAAAAGAGGTATTTTATCACTTTTATTGATGACTACTTAAGATATACTTATGTCTTTCCATTGAAAACAAAAGATGAAATATTTGAGACTTTCAAAACATATAAAGCAAAAGTTGAAAATAAATTGAGTGTGAAAATTAAGTCAATTAGGTCTGATAGAGGTGGAGAGTACTTAAAGTCAGATTTTATTAATTTTTGTGAGAGAGAAGGCATTGAAAAATAATTGACCATGTCCTATACACCACAACAAAATGGTGTAGCAGAAAGAAAAAATAGGACTTTCATAGAAATGGTTAATTCTATGCTTTATGGATCTGGTATATCTAAAAATTTGTGGACTGAAGCCTTGCTTTCATCATGTCATATTTTGAATAGAATTACTTCCAGAAATCATGATGCATCTCTATATGAACTTTGGAATAATCGAAAATCAAATATAAATTATTTTAAAGTATGTGGTTACTTAGCTCATGTTCGATTACCAAATCAACATTTAACCAAGATTGGCTATAGAGGAGTAGATTGTGTGTTTATTGGTTATTCACAAACCAGTAAGGCTTATAGATTTTTAAATCTTGAAATCCAAAGTCCTCACACAATTATTTAATCTTACATGCTAACTTTTTTTAGCATATATATCCCAAGAAAAAAGATTTTTTTGAACAAGATTCAAGTTCTTCTATTTCTCTTCTTAAAAGGAAAATAGTTGAGCCATTGAAAGAAAGTCAACCAAGACGTAGTTCAAGATCAGCCAAATCAAAAGACTTTGGACCTGATTTTCAAGCTTATTTGGTTGAAAAGGATCCTGAAAGTTATGCTGAAGCTATGTCTTCACATGATGCTCAATTTTAGCGTGAAGCCATTGATGATGAAATACATTCTATATTATCTAATAATACATGGATATTGTCAGATCTTCCTCTTGGATGTAAATCAATTGGTTGCCGATGGATTTTTAGGAAGAAAATAAAATCTGATGGTACTTTAGATAAGTACAAAGCCCGTTTGGCAGCTAAAGTCTTTATTCGATTGAAAGATATTGATTATTTTGATACTTTTGCACCTGTAGCTTGGATGACCTCTATTCGTCTCTTTATTTCTCTAGCAACAATTCATGGTTTTGTGATTCATCAGATGGATGTGAAAACTTCATTCCTGAGTGGAGATCTAGTTAAAGAAGTCTACATGAAACAACCAAAAGGATTTGTCAATCCTGGTCAAGAACGTAAAGTTTGTAAACTTCTTAAATCTCTTTATGGCAAGCTCCAAAATAATGGGATGATAAATTTAGAAAAGTTATGATTTCTAATGGCTACTTAATCAATGGTGGAAATATCTGCATATTTAGTAAATTTCAAGAAAATTCTGGTATTATAATATGTCTTTATGTAGATGACATGTTAATCTTTGGAACTAATATCGAAAGAGTCAAAGAAACAAAATATATTCTTGCTTCTCAGTTTGAAATGAAAGATCTTGGAGAAGATGATGTAATTTTAGGCATCAAAATTGTAAGATCGGCAAGTGGTTTGACTCTTACTCAATCAAATTATATTGAGAAGGTTCTAAAGAGGTTTGGTCATTTTGACGATAAACCTGCTCTTACACCATTTGATCCTAGCATCAAACTAATACGAAACTCTGGTGATATTCTTGATCAATTGACATATTCTTAGATTGTTGGGAGTCTTATGTATGCCATGCATTGTACCAGGACTGCTATTGGTTATGCAGCAGGAGCTTTGAGCAAGTTTACTGTGTAGACACCTAATTTCGTCCCTCCCCGATATCTTTTACCCATTTTTACTTTCTCCTATCATGTACCTTTATCTACGTGATAACCCCTCCATAAAAATACAAAAAATAACAACTCTAAACAAACCCCTAACAAACCCAATCCCCAATTATTCTTGTGATAACTAATTAACAATCCTGCCTATTAAATTAGGACATCTAACCACCTACCCCACTACTTTACCACCCCCTACCCCTACCTTTAACCCTCCTCCCACATTTTTTTCCGAAAAAAGAAAAGAAAATAAGAATATAAAATAAAATAGAGGGCCCATAGTGAAAGGGATCATTGGTCTTCACCTTACAATTCCACAGAGACAATCCATTTTCACCATCAACAACACAGATATATATACACCACGCATAAACACGGATTGGGGGAGGACTGGATTTTGTTTTTGTTCACTCATAACCTCACACCATAAACACATATATAGTGAGACGAGGGAGAGGTATAGAGAGAAACATAGGGAGAAAGAGATAGAAAAAAAGGGAGAAAAACAAAAAATAGAGAGAGAAAGAGAGCAAATCGAGAGAAAAAGAGAAAATCGAGAAAGGAGAGAAAGAAAAAATGGGTTGGCCAGACTGTGGTCGGCGAGTTCTTCACCGAAAATCCACCAAGTCGTCGCCAGGTACTCCGACGACCACTGTTGGGTTACTCTACGGCAAAACCCATCTGGGAATAGCACTTCTAGCTTGACGTCGAGAAGGTACTCTCCCTCTTCGTTTCTAGTTCAAACTCACCTGAGAACAAACGGAACAGATCGGTGCATCTCTGGTGTTGTAAATGCAAACGGGTAGACAAGGGTCGGGGTTCATTCGTAGTTGAGTCGCGATTCGGGAGGTCTGTACTGGGTTTGATCTGGCTTGTTTAAATCTGTCTGTTTGGTCTTCCTATATTCTATTTGGTTCGTTCATTGTTGAGGTTCGATTCGAGGTCCTGGACGTGATTCTATTCAGAAAAATTAATTATTCAAAATAAAACATCAAATTAAGGTCCATTTCGTTAACCCATCACTTTCTCTTCATGTAAATTGGTTTAATCGATTATGGTTATGTGTTTGTTGATTGAGATTGTTCAATTTGGTTGATATTTGTATGCTTGACGATTGAGATAGTGTGTTTCGTGATGCCTGAAGTCGAATAATTAATCATGACATGAATTAACGTTAGTAGGAGTTGGGATAATCTGTGTAAAATTGTCATATAAAAGGGGAGTTGTGGGAGGTAATGGATTTAAATTGGTAAAGATGAATGTCGAATTAATTTAGATTCATTGATGTTTGTTTGTTACAAAAATAGGCGTTGAATTTGCTAAGAAGTTTGATCACATTGAATGGGCAAAGAGTAGGTTCGGGTAGGCAAAAGTAGGGCTTATGATTTTGAATGATAAAAAATGTTTGTTGAGTGGTTTTGAATTTATGAATTCAATTCAAGTGTATTTAGCCGGAGAATGCCCCGAAGATTGATGTATTTATTCACCGGGAAATGCCTCGACGTATTATGTACTCGGAGGATGTCTGTGACGAAGGTCCGAGGCATCGAGTAAAGCATTGGAGGGTAGTGTAGGGCTAGTGTAGGCTAGCATAGGTTTATATTTTTCGCATTTTTTATTTTGGACTGTATAACTGGACTGGACACTAAATTTTGAATTGTTTTGTTTTGTTTGCTTGATTGATTGCTTTGTATGTTTTGTGTGGTTTATACCTTTGTAGTGTTAAATTTGATGATATTTCTCCACCAAGCGACCGTGGTCAAACCACGGGATCGAGGGGTGTCTAACACCTTCCCCTCGATCAATAGAATTCCTTAGTCGGAATCTCTATTGGCGGATCAATTTAAAAGAGTCAAAAATAGTTTTGAAAAGGGATTCCTATAGGTGACTTGGCACACCGAATTATGCCAAGCGGCGACTCTGAGTTTAAATGTAAATAATCCTTTTCGAAACAAAATTTTCATTTTTTGTTACTTTAATAATAAAACTCTTTCGAACTTAAAATCAAATCTTTCTGAGTTAAAAAATGGGGGTGTGATAGTTCTGGCAACTCTGCTGGGGACTTTTCAGAATTCAAGCTTATTTTTGGAGTTGTATCGGCTTAGTTTGGCACTATAGGTGTATAGGCATTTGTTTGTGTTGTTTTGTGTTATTGTTTATCATTGTTGAGTCCCTATGTGCTCTTTGTTTATAGTTTTTACTTTATGTGTTATTGTTTTACATCTGGCATCATGTGCATAACCCGACTCTTTCTTTCTGCAACAAGTCCATAGTACACGTGTGTACACGATCTATAGTTGAGTCACCCTCATTTTAGGGGGGGAGCCGTTGGGTTGTATGGAGTAGGTGGCCAGCTAAAGCAAGCTACTATCGACCATATGCTCCCCCGAACAGCCTAGTTAATGGACCCCAGCGTAGGTCAGCCCTTAGGTCATGCTTATCTGCATCATATTGAGACCTAACGGGACCCATGTGGCCCTTTGTAGGAGATTCACCTCTAAAGCATTCCTACTTGCTAAATGTTGCATCTCTAAGGGTGATATGGTCATTTGACGGATTGATTTGGGGGAAAGCATGTGCTAGATTTAAATAGAGTGTGTAGGCAAGAAAAATTGGAAAAAAAGGGAGGAAAAAGAAAGAAAAAGTGAGTTGAAAGAAAAAAAAAGAGTTTAGTAGTTTTTAGAGTTTTTTTATGGCTTTTGTTTTGCACAATTCAAAAATTCAAAAAGATTTTTTTACCTTTCGCACTCAATTTCTCAAAAACATAAAAAAACTCAATTTCTCAAAAACATAAAAAAAAAAATTCCTGTGACTCGTTTAGAATGCATTCATAATTCGAAACTTCAAAAAGATTTTTCATTCATAGGAGTTTTTATAAAAGAAAAGTGCAAAAAAAAAGATGTTAGAATTTTTTTACATTTCTTATGACGAAAATATCAAAAAGATTTTTCTTTCATAGTTGTTGATGTTATTTTTGTATGAAGTGTCAAATTAATAACCCAAAAAGATTTTATTTTTCCTCGTGTAGTCGTGTCTCTCAAGTCAAGATTTTTTTGTTCTATAATCCTTAATTGTCCAATCTGGACGAACTACGCACCCCTGATTCTCCTCTCTCGGGAGTGAGATACGTAGGCAGCCTATTGTTGGTTCGGGGATCTTATTTAAAAATTCAAAAAAAAATAAATTTCACTCTTCACTTAGAGTAGGTGTTTTACATACATCTTTAAAAGAAAACCACAAACAAGATTTTCCTTTTATATGTTCAAGTTTCATTTTCATATGAAATTTAAAATTGAAAACCCAAAAAAGAGTTTCTTTGGTAATCATAGGTTTCATTTTGTATAGGTTTAAACCAAAAAGAATGCAAAAAAAGTTTTTCGGCAATTCTTTTGATAATTGGTTATTTTCTTTTTCTTCTTAAAGTTTCAAGAAAAAAAAAGAAAAAAATAGAGGAAAAAGAGTTTGGTTGGCCATTTTGGCAAAACTTCACGAACTATGCACACCTGATTTTCCTCTCTCGGGGGTGAGATATGTAGGTGCCCTTTTTTGGGTTCGGTGATTTTTTTAAGAAAAAAGAAAAAAAAAGAAGGAAAAAGAGGTTTTGAAAAAAAGGTGTTGAGCTCTAACGCATTTGATGTTTCTTTTGTTCAGTTAGTTTAAGGTGGTTGGTTTGTGGCATTTTGGCTGGTCATCCATGGTGCACCAAGTTACAGAGAAAGTTATGGTCAACAAGGATACCGAGTTTATTGTCACTAATTCGACAGGGAGTTCGGGGAATGAGAATTTAGGAGCTAATGAAGAGATTCGAAAATTAAGGCAACAAATGATAGAAATGCATCGAGCTTGGGCTAATGGGTTGCCGCCTTCTCCAGTTCCTACTGATAATCTGGAATATCTTTCTAGCTTGCCTCCCGTGTCACATGCATAATTTCCCATTTTTGTTGACATGCCAAAACATGCATCAGGGACTACTCAGGGGCAACACTATCCAAACACTTCCAATATTCCTTTCCTCACTCCTCAACACAAAACTACCACTTACTTGGCTCCATCTGTTGTTCATGCTTTTGCAGCGCCACCCCCACCCGAAGCTCCTACTTTTAATGCCAATCCAATGGTTGTGATTCCTCACTCTAAAAGCAACCATGTATTGAATATTTCAAGTGATCAACATTATTCTCTTGAGCTCATATTTAAGACAACTGATCCTTATGGCTACACTCATTCGCCTAAATTTGCTCATAATGCTGAAAAGCCTGTTATGAAAGAGGAACAAGAAGAAATGACCAAAAAATTGAGAAGTTTGGAACTGGCTGTGAAGAATCTCCAAGGACTTGGGAGGTACAAAAGTATTTCATACAAAGATCTGTGCATGTTTCTAGGTGTTCATCTCCCTTTCGGTTTTAAGATGCCAAAGTTTAAGAAGTATGATGGACACGAGGATCCGGTGGCGCATTTGAGACGTTATTGTAACCAACTAAAAGGTGTCGAAGGCAAAGAAGAACTGCTCATGGCTTACTTTGGTGAGAGTCTTTCGGGTCTAGCCTCAGAGTGGTTTGTTGATCAGGATATTGATAGGTGGAATAGTTGGGATGATTTAGCTAATGAATTTGTGCAACAATTTCAATATAATATGGAATTGATCCCTGATGAAAAATCCCTAACCAGTATGAAGAAGAAGAAGAATACTGAGAGTTTCAGCTAGTATGCGATCAGATGGTGTGAACAAGCATCTAGGGTGAAACCGCCAATGAAAGAAAGCAAGATAGTGAAGGTGTTTATTCAAGTGCAGGATGAAACATATTATCAACACTTGTTTCCTGCATTAGGCAAGCCATTCATTGAGGTCCTCAAAATGGGGGAGATAATAGAAGAGGAAATTAAGACTGGTCGCATTGTGAGTTTTGCAACATTCAAAGCGACTACTCAAGCAATTCAAAAGGGTTCAGAAAGTGTTGAGGAGATGAAGAATGAGGAAGATGTATCTGCTATTGTAGTTGGACAGCGGGAATGGTCAAGAAGACCCCGTCGTCGTCACTCTCAGGCACAAACCCAAGTTCATGCCCAAGCTTTACATAATTACTCCCAAAAGCCATTATACTTTGCTCTTCCACCTCTATATCCAGTATATAATGTACAACCTCATATTCAACCCCCATCTTACCCATAGTGGAACACACCAACTCCTCAGAGTCATCCTTTAACTCCACAAACATACCAAAACCCTTCTAAGCCTGATTTTTGATCCAAGCCAAATGATGAAATGAGGCAGAAGTCAAGAGATATCTTCACACTTATTGGAGAGTAGTATGCTAATTTATTTCAGAGATTGGTACAATGGGGCATGATCACTTCTCTCCTTAGGTGCACTCTTAATCGACGTTTAAGAAATTTTTATCCTAATGTACGATGTCCGTATCATTTTGATGCTCAGGGTCATAATATTGAAGATTATCGAGATTTGAAAAGAGAAATTGAAAAGATGATTGAAGATGGATTAATTATAGTGCAGAACATTGACAGTAAGGGAAGATTTAGTCATGCTCATATACAAACCAGTGGCTAAGTTGTCAGGCTGAGCAATTGAGAAGTCACCCCCTCTCCCTACTAGAAAGAGGTCTGATAGTTTGTTGTTTTCTTTTCTGTTTTTTGAATTATTTCAGGGTGGTAATTCGGGATCCATCTTATTTTGTCCCTTTGTCATTTGTGTTCAAACCCTTCTATCTTTTATTTCAACTAAATGCATTGTCCCTTTTCCTTTGTGTTTTAAATATGTGTTGTTTGTTTGTTTTCTTTATACAATACATTTTATGTTGACTCTAGTGATATGACATGCTTGCAAAATTTTCAACCAGATCTTAAAGTCCAATTTAACCATGAAACATGGAATCAGAGGGCTAAGTTTAGAAAAGCCTCTGAGAAAATAGGTAGAGTGCTGAGACATTTGGTGATAAGTTGAAGCCTTTTCAGAAAATTAAGGCAATTATTTTGAGAATCACATGAATAAATTGGTCATCAATTGAACAACATAGCTCAATTAGGTCAAACAGTGTCTGCTGATCCTATCAAGAGGAACAAAAAGAAAACCAACTCCCCAAAAGCATGAGTCATTCAATGTGAGGGATGTACAACAATATAGAGTTGTATGTTTGACAAGTATAGAAAAGAGGTGACACATATGCTCGAGGCAGGTTAGTGTTGTAAAACATGTCATAAGTGATGTTGATCGTGCACTTTCACATTACATGCTAGGTACTAGTATTTTCAAGTATTAATATGACGAATGCATTTTATTCTGCTATCCAAACATTGTGTCATCCTTTGTTTACCCCATTTGAGCCTTAGTGTTATTTTCTTTCATACCCCTCTTTTGGAATCAAGATAAAGAAAGCAAAGCTCAAAAGATAAGAGTCGAGCAAAACAATAGAGTCATAAAAAATTTCAAAAAAATATATATTAAGAAAAGTATGTCAAAAAAAAAAAGAATAGAGTGTCAAGAAAAATAAAGTCAGAAAAGTCTCAAAGAGAAAAAGATTCAATAAAAGAGAAAAAGAAAAAGTCAAAAAAAACAAGCTGACAGAACTACGCGTGACCTGATTCTCCTCTCTCGTGGGTGAGATAAGTAGGCTGCCCTACTCTGGGTTCGGTCCAACCAAATAAAGATTTAGAATTTCCTAGTTAAAAGAAACTGGGGCATGAGTTAATCCTCATTGTTTGAGTCAATTCCAAAATTTGTAAGTCCTACCCCACTTTTAGTATCGTTTGGGCCCCAAGCCATCCTTTCTTTCCAACCCTATCCAAAATCCAAGTTACAACCCAAGAAAGACCTTCATATCAATCTTTGAGGATGTTAAGGATAACATTCAAGGGATATGATGATGCATTTGGGAACTACTTGTCTTCCTCAGCATAAGAAAGCAAAAGAAAAATAAAATTGAGAAGAGTCCAATTGGTGAAAACCCTCACGGGCACCGTAAGACGATGGTAAGTTGAGAAAGATAAAAATGAGAGAGTATTATCAGTGAAAACTCTCACTGGCACCATAAGATGACTGTGAGTTAAGTAAAATGAAGATAAGAGAGTCTCATTAGTGGAAAATCCTTACAGACACCATAAGGCAATGGTGAGTTGAAGAAAAGAAAATGACAGAAGTTCTTCAAGGCACCACTAGCCGAATAGGGTCTTAAATACAATTGACCTAAGGAAGCAACTTAGTTTCAAGGCCTATAACTCAACAACAATGGGTAGAAAGTTTGGATGAAAAGATCAAGCTGCTTAATCCAAAATGCATGGCATAATCATTAGTGTTGACTATTATTTTTAGATAAATTTTTCGTTTCTTTGTTTCAAAAGGGGACATTCATTGTCTTTTCTTTCTTATCTTTATTTTTATTTTATATTTCTTGAGTCAATTATCCAAAAAAAAATTGTCATTCTTTTTTTCGTTTCTTGTCTTTGAGTCAATTCCGTGTCAAAACAAGTGAGAAAAGATTTCAAAACTGGCTACCAGCTTCTTCAATTGCAAAAAGTGAGACAAAAGGCCAACACATGAAAGTCATATGATTTTGAGAAGAAATAAGACACACAGAAAGTTCTGTCAACAGACAAGTCTGGGACCTCATGGAAATACCAAAGTTCAAAGGGTTTATTTGAGGAGCATGGCAAAGAAAAGATACTGTGCTTGTTTCAAAGTCACTCTTAATAATCTGAGTTTGGGTCAATGATGCATCAAGTAAATGATATATATAATGGTTGTAAGTAAGGTTAAATGTGATGACGGCAAACACGTTTGCCACGAAAGCCAAAGCCACAAACCTGCCTCCATGTTTTTAAACTCACAACTTTTCTTTGCATGAAACAGGAATACATGTCACCTTCAAATCAAGGATTTCAAAGCCTAAACATCAAGGCCCCTAATTTCTCGCTTTTAAAAATGCAGGAAGCAATGTTGCTGCACAGGTTTGATAATTAAATCATGGTAAAAATTCATCATCTTATATCCCTTGGAGACACACTTTCCTGTCCAGGGATTTTAGTTTTCATTTGCTGGGTGATACACTTCTTAAATTGAAACTTCACTCCTAGAAGATGTACCTTCTAATCGAGTCATTTCCTTTGGCTCTTAGAAGACGCACCTTTTAGTCGATTCATCCCCCTTAATTCCTATAAGACGTACCTTTTAGTCGAGTCACCCCCTTGATTCCTATAAGGCATAACTTTTAGTAGAGTCATCTCCCTTGATTCCTAGAAGACGTACCTTTTAGTCGAGTCATCCCCCTTGATTCCTATAAGGTGTACCTTTTAGTTGAGTTATCCCCCTTGATGCCTATAAGACATACCTTTTAGTCGAGTCATCTCCCTTTGATTCCTGTAAGACGTACCTTTTAGTCGAGTCATCTCCCTTTGATTCCTATAAGACGTACCTTTTTGTCGAGTCATTCTCCTTGACCCTAGAACACATACCTTTTAGTCGAGTCATCTTCTTTTGATTCCTATAAGACGTACCTTTTAGTCAAGTCACTCCCCTTGACCCCTAGAAGACGTACCTTTTAGTTGAGTCATTCCCTTTGATTCCTATAAGACGTACCTTTTAGTTGAGTCATTCCCTTTGATTCCTATAAGACGTACCTTTTAGTCGAGTCATTCCCCATGATTCCTATAAGGCATACCTTTTAGTCGAGTCGTTCCTTTGATTCCTATAAGGCGTACCTTTTAGTCGAGTTGTTCCTTTGATCCCTATAAGATGTACCTTTTAGTCGAGTCATTCCCCTTGACCCATATAAGATGTACCTTTTAGTCGAGTCAGCTCCCTTGATTCCTATAAGGCGTACCTTTTAGTCGAGTAAGTTCCCTTGACCCTTTAAGGCGTACCTTTTAGTCGAGTCATTCCCTTTGATTTCTATAAGACGTACCGTTTAGTCGAGTCATTCTCATTAATTCCTATAATGATGTGACTTTCATAAAAGCCTTTGATGATAAACTGGGGCAAAATTTAATTCTTGTTTTTGGAACTTTACTTTTCTTTTCTGACAAACGAAATTTCTCTTTATAATAATTTTTGTTTGGGATAATTTTCTTTCCAGTTTTGATGTGATTTCAGGAGCCTGCCTGAAGCACAGGGCGAATAAATGGAAAACCAAGCAACAAGGTGAAGAAATTAAAAGTTAAACAGATTGAAAAATAGCAAGTCAGGAGCCCTCCTGCAGAGCAGGGTGAAGAAATTGAAAGCATAGCGACAAGTTGATGAAATAGCAAGTCAGGAACCCGCCTGGAGAACAGTGTGTAGAAATTAAAAGGCAAGCAACAAGTTGACGAAATTGCAAGTCAGGAACCGGCCTGAAGAATAGGGTGATGAAGTAGAGAGTCAAGAGTCCAACAGAAGCTGCGTAGATAGGATTTTTATAATTTCATTTATATTTTTAACTTGTAATTTTCATTTTTGATGTAATGACAGAGACGCGGATCGGAACCTTGATGGAACCTCACTCGACTCTCCAACTCAGTATAGTTATTCTCTTTCCAATCCTATGAGATAACCGTGACTTGATACCTCCATAACTTGGGTAGGTAGGTTATCCTAAGTCAGGACTTGGTTGTTCTTTTTCTTTTTGTTTCTTCCTTTGAATAATGGTCGGGACAAAATTCTGTCTTGTTGTCTGCTGCTTTGTCTGAAAACACTTCGTGTTTATATTTAAAGGGGGCATGATGTAGACACCTAATTTCGTCCCTCCCCGATATCTTTTACCCATTTTTACTTTATCCTATCATGTACCCTCATCTACGTCATAACCCCTCCATAAAAATACAAAAAATAACAACTCTAAACAAACCCCTAACAAACCCAATTCCCAATTCTTCTTGTGATAACTAATTAACAACCCTACCTATTAAATTAGGACACCTAACCGCCCTCTACCCCTACCTTTAACCCCCCTCCCACATTTCTTTTTTTTTTTAAAAAAGACAAAATAAAATAGGGGGCCCACAGTGAAAGGGATCACTGGTATTCACCTTACAATTCCACAGAGATAATCTATTTTCACCATCAACAACACAAATATATATACACCACGCATAAACAAGAATTGGGGGGGACTGGATTTTGTTTTTTTTTTTTCATTCATAACCTCACACCATAAACACACATATAGTGAGACAAGGGGAGAGGGATAGAGAGAAACATAGGGAGAAAGAGATAGAAATAAAGGGAAAAAATCAAAAAAAAGAGAGAGAAAGAGAGCAAATCAAGAGAGAGAGAAAATCGAGAAAGGAGAAAAAGAGAAAATAGGTTGGCCGGACTGTGCTCGGCGAGTTCTTCACCAAAAATCGACCGAGTCGCTGCCAGGTACTCCGACGACTACTGTTGGGTTGCTACTATGGGGAAACCCATCTGGGAACAACACTTCTAGCTTAAAGTCGAGCAGGTACTCCCCCTCCTCGTTTCTAGTTCGAACTCACTTGAGAACAAACGGAACAGATTGGTGCATCTCGAGTGTTGGAAATGCAAATGGGTAGACAAGGGTCAGGGTTCATTCGTAGTGGAGTAGTGATTCGGAAGGTCCGTACTGGGTTTGCTCTGGCTTATTTAAATCTGTCTGTTTGGTCTTCCTATATTCTATTTGGTTCGTTCATTGTTGAGGTTCGATTCGAGGTCCTGGACGTGATTCTATTCAGAAAAATTAATTATTCAAAATAAAACATCAAATTAAGGTCCATTTCGTTAACCCATCACTTTCTCTTTATGTAAATTGGTTGAATCGATTATGGTTATGTGTTTGTTGATTGAGATTGTTCGCTTTAGTTGATATTCGTATGCTTGACGATTGAGATAATGTGTTTCGTGATGCCTGAAGTTGAATAATTAATCATGACATGAATTAACGTTAGTAGGAGTTGGGATAATCTGTGTAAAATTGTCATATAAAAGGGGAGTTGGGGGCGGTAATGGATTTAAATTGGTAAAGATGAATGTCAGATTAATTTAGATTCATTGATGTTTGTTTGTTGAAAAAATAGGCATTGAATTTGCTAAGTTTGACCACATTGAATAGGCAAAGAGTAGGTTCGGGTAGGCAAAAGTAGGGCTTATGATTTTGAATGATAAAAAATGTTTGTTGAGTGGTTTTGATTTTATAAATTCAATTCAAGTGTATTTAGCTGGGGAATGCCCCGAAGATTGATGTACTTTATTCACCGGAGAATGCCTCAATGTATTATGTACTCGGAGGACGTCTGTGACGAAGGCCCGAGGCATCGGGTAAAGCATTGGAGCGTAGTGTAGGCTAGTATAGATTTATATTTTTGCATTTTTTATTTTGGACTGTATAACTGGACTGGACACTAAATTTTGAATTGTTTTATTTTGTTTGCTTGTTTGATTGCTTTGTATGTTTTGTGTGGTTTATACCTTCGTAGTGTCAAATTTACCCATATTGCTCCACCAAGCGATCGTGGTCGAACCACGGGATCGAGGGGTGCCTAACACCTTCCCCTGGATCAATAGAATTTCTTAGTCGGAATCTCTGTTCGCGGATCAGTTTAAAATAGTCAAAAACAGTTTTGAAAAAGGATTCCTAAAGGTGACTTGGCACACCGAATTATGCGAAGTGGAGACTCTGAGTTTAAATGTAAATAATCCTTTTCGAAACAAAATTTTCATTTTTTGTCACTTTAATAATAAAATCCTTTCAAACTTAAAATCAAATCTTTCGGAGTTAAAAAAAAGGGGGTGTGACATACTAGTAGCCCTGGAGTTGAGCATTGGAATTCCTTAATTCGTGTTTTATGGTATCTAAAGGGTACAATTAATGGTGGCCTGCATTATTCTACCTTTCCAACAGTTCTTGAAGGCTATAGTGATGCTACTTGGAATTATGATCCGAATGACTCTAAATCTATTACTGCTTGAATTTTAACTTTGGCTAGAGCAACAATATCTTGGAGATCAAAGAAGCAGACATGTATTACTCACTCAACCATGGAGTCGGAATTTATTGCTATGTCTTCTGTCACACCCTATTTTTACCAACAAGATATAATTTTAAGTTTGCAAGATTTTTTAATTATTAAAGTGACAAAATAAAGATAATTTGTTTCGAAAAGGATTATTATTTTCATTCAAAACTCAGAGTCGCCACTTGGCATAAATCGGGTGTGCCAAGTTACCTTTGGAAATCCTTTTTCAAAACGATTTTTGACTATTTCAAAACTGGTTTGCGAACAGAGATTCCGGCTAAGGAATTCTGTTGACCGAGGGGAAGGTGTTAGGCATCCCTCGATCCCGTGGTTCGACCACGGTCGCTTGGTGGAGTATATCGGCTAATTTGACATTACAAATGTATAAACCACACAAAAACACATAAACAATCAATCAAACACACGAAACAAAACAAATTCAAAATATAGTGTTTAGTCCAATTGTATAGTTCAAAATAAGAAATGCAAAAAAATAAATCCTATTCTAAACTACACCAATCCTGAACTACGCTCCTGTGCTTTACCCGATGCTTCGAGCCTTCGTCACGAGCGTCCTCCGAGTACAAAATACTGCGAGGTATTCCCCAACAAATAAACACAAATACCTCGGGGCATTCCCCAGTCAAATAATACATTTAATTTGAAAGCAATAAAACCAAGCCATTCAACACATGTTTCGAGCATTCAACATTCTACAATTCCTGAAGTTTTCCAACCCGAACCTTCTATTTGCCTACCCAATCCAATCTATCATGGTACTATCACGATCGACGACGTTAATGAATCAAAACAACAAAAAATCAAAATTAATCCTAATTCACTTTAGCAATTTTTCAATTCCGCTCCAAATTCATTCTCAACCAATGATTAACACATGCATCAATTATCAATTCACTTTTCAACATTCAAATCCAACATCAATTAATACACAATCAAGATTCAAACACACCAACACACAAATCATTCACGATTACGTAAAACTTAAAAAGAGAGAAGAAAGAATTGGACCTCAGTGCTTTCAAAAATCGATGTATTATTTCAATTAACCCCGTAGAATCTGCGTCCAAAATCTTCAAAAAAAAAACCCATCACGATCAAGAATCCAACTCAGTATCAATAAAATGAAGCCCAAAACTTATTACGGTGAATTGATCGGGACAAAAACAGAATCTAAATCCCAAAATCAGTTCGAAGACAGATGATCCAAGACCAAAATTGTAATAGAGTAAATCAAACCCATCAAAATTCTCAGCAAACGAACTCATAACTTGAACAAAAAACCCCCAAAACCTGAACTAACCCGAACAATCCCACTAAACCTTTTCGATCTTTATCGTTTTCCGATGAACGTTGTTCGAAATAAACTGAAACGACTCAAATTTTTGTGGATTAGATGGCTGACTTACCTTTCGACGAGATTCGAATGGAAAACTGGGATTGGGACTGACTTCTTGATGCGAGTATTGTTGGAACGAGACTAGTCAAGCTTTTTCGGTGACGATTCTAGTGAGTCACCCGCGAGAGCTTCATAAAAAATCAGTCCAACGGCCTCCCTATCTCTCTCGATCTCTCTGGCTCACTCAAATCTCTCTTACCTTCAATGATTTCTCACTGTTTCTCTTTTATCTGTCTATGTCTCTCTCCATCTCTTACTCTCACTCTCTTCTCTTCTCCTTACTATGTGTATTTTTTGTGGCTGTGCGTTAGTGCCTGAAGACAGAAATTAGTGAGGTATGAGTGATGTAGTGTGTAGTGTGTATGTATTCGAAGAAGAAGAAGATATAGATCCTAATAAATCTGTCAATGGAAATTTTTTATTCTCAATTCTGTTATGGTTTGTTACCATGAGAATAATTGGGGATTGGGTTTGTTAAAGATTATTAATTTTTGTATTTTTGTGGGGTATAATCACATGGGTGAGGGTATGTAGTAAGGTGAGCCAAAAATGGAAAAAAAATTAGTTTTGAGAGGGACAAAATTAGGTGTCTACAGCATGCCCTCTTTGAATGTAAACACGAAGTGTTTTCAAACAAAGAAGTAGACAATGAGACAGAATTTTGTCCTGACCAATATTCAAAGAGAATGAAACAGAAGGAAGGAGTGAAATCGAGTCTACATCAGGACATCTCAAAGAGTTGGAAGAAGAGGGACTATACCGAGTTGGAGAGTCGACTGAGGTTCCATCGAGGTTCTGGTCGCGGCTCTGTCATTACATCAAAAAATGAAAAATTACAAGAGTTAAAAAGATAAATAAAATTACAAAAGTCCTATCTATGCAACTTCTTTTGAACTCTTGACTTGAGTTTCATCACCCTATTCTTCAGGCGGGCTCCTGACTTGCAATTTTTTAATTTGTTGTTTGGCTTTCATCTATTTCACCTTGTTGCTTGACTTTTCATTTATTCTCCTTGTGCTTCAGGCGAGACCCAATGTTGCTTGAATTATCAAAACAAAGAAGTACATCTCCTTACAAATGCCACTTGAATTACCGAAATAAGAAAGTGCGTCTCCTTACCAATGCCGCTTGAATTACCCAAAAAAGGAAGTGTGTCTCCTTACAAATGTTGCCAGAAATACCCAAACAGGAAAGTACGTCTCCTTACCAATGCCTCTTGAATTACCAAAACAAGGAAGTGTGTCTCCTTACAATTGCCACTTAAATTACCAAAACAAGTGTGTCTCCTTACCAATGCTTATTGAATTACCCAAACAATGAAGTGTGTCTCCTTACAAATGTTGCTAGAAATACCCAAACAGGAAAGTGCATCTCCATACCAATGCCTCTTAAATTATCAAAATAAGAAAATATGTGTAACACCCCGTATTCAAGTACTTGTATTGGCCTTATTTATATAGAATTAATTTTTTTTATTTTATTTATACCAGAATTTGCCCATCGATGGTTCCATGCGAAGGTTATTGAATAAGCTTTCCAACGATATAAAGATTTCCAAAAAAGTATAGGTTTCGGATATAATCGAGCATGTTCGAAACTATAAAATGGTGGCCAGGATATTTGGAAATAGTAAATGTGCAGGAAAATTTCCTGCGCACAAATTACTGAGGCCAGCCAAATTTTTAGGTCAACTTCGAACGATCCTGACTCCCTTAATATAATGAACTGGGAGAGCTGTGACCTATGAAAAGAAACATCTATGAGTCTTCTTTCCAATTCAATTGGTTTCATCCAAATCCAACGTCTGAGTAAGGAGTTATACTCGTTTTACTTCAGCCTATCAAAATAGATTTTTAGGGTCAACTTCAAACGATCATAACTCCTTGTACAGGACGAACTGGGTGTCCTACTTTATATTGAATGAAAGCCCTTTGAATTATCCTTCCAACGATACCAATTTCACCTAAATCGAATATCGGAGCAAAGAGTTATGGTCGATCTACTTTAGCTTATCAAACCAGTGCACCAAAGGACATATTTGACATTATTTAAATTTTAAAGGCATTTTGGTCATTTCCTATTATATTATGGACGGGAATATGTGTATATATACATGTATATGAGTTCAAAAACTCATTTTCATCATCAATCATTGAGGAAGAACAAACTCTAGCCAAATTTGACCTTTAAATTACTTTTGATTCAACTGTAGAAATTCCAAAGTAATCCGATAATTGCGTTTGTCATCTCGAGAGCTTTGAATGGCACCTATTATTTGTGCAAACAGGATTGTATAATCAAGAGGTGAATTCTAAGGTATGAATATTGTTTGCCTTTATTCTTTTCCATATGTATATGTGTGATAGAGGATTATATGTATTGGTTGTTATTGAAAGGTGATGAAAATAGGGTTATGGACTATTTCGAATGGTTTGGTTGTATTGAATTATGGAAGGTGGATATGATAATTGAGTTATGGAAGGTGGATATGGTGATATACTATTGAATTGATGATTATTTATGTCTATGACTCAATTTGGTTTAATGGATTGGTTGGAAGGATAAATGAATCCAAACTTGATATTGGAGGATGTTGTATGAATATGCATGGAATGTAAATGTAATTGGAGTATAAGAGGGTTAAAGTGACACCCTTTATGGTGTAATTAAGGCTTACTACTTAACCACTAGTTTGGTGAATTCAAATAATTAAATTATGAGGTTTGGTTGCTAATACTAGATTGCTATATATGTTCATTGTAGATAAGTAATCCGAAAAGACGAGAAGTCCATTTGGGACTAGTATTGAAGGTTGACAGTCAGATATGTAAAGCATACTCTATACCATATCTTTGGCATGAAAGTGAACAATTGTTCTATTAAGAAAGTTTCCAAAGTTATTCAATAACATGTGATCCATAATGGTTTTGTATGATGTCCTACATTACCAATGAACTTGTTTCCACCCTACAAGATGTCAAGACATTCCAATACTTACTTGTCTTTCAAATATTTCATGTTTATTGCACTAATGAATGTCAGAAGGTATCCGGTTACTCAAACTAGATCCATGTGCTATTAATGACTCCAAAACATTTCATTGATATACCAATAAGTTCCTACTTCATTTTTATGGCATTGATGACTCCAAAACACTTTATTGATATGCCAATTAGTTCTTACTTCATTGTTATTGCATTGATGGTCTATTTATATGTCTCTTATTGATATATCATTGTTTCAAAGTATCAAAAATACGGTGGCAACCGAAATAACAATCTCAAAGATTAATTGAACTAAGTGATGGAAGTTCTCTCTTATCGGGTGGTATCCCAGGGGCATAAGCCTATCATGGGTCGATCCCTATTTATGTGTTTATGGGTGGTATCTCAGGGGCATAAGCCTATCATGGGTCGATCCCAGTTGATATGTACTGGAGGCAGCCTAATGATCACAGTATAGTACAGTAATGATTACAAAGATGATAAGAACGAAGGTAAAGTGATTAAATAAATACAATGTACAGGTTGTCACAAGTTCTAGTAAGTGTGGTCCACTCCTATTACGATTTATTCACTTGTTTCTAATTTCTATTGAGATCCTATATCATATGTGATTATCTACAGTTTGACATACTCAGTACATATTTCGTACTGACGTCCCCCATGGGGGACCTGCATTTCATGCTGCAGGCATAGGTACCTCAGCTCATACACCGTACAAGTAGGAGCCAGGATATCCAGCTGCTTTTGGTGAGCTCCAGTTTGCTTTGGGGCTTTTCGTGTTATATCCAGTCACTTTTGCTATTGTATAGAAGTTAGTTATATGGCGGGGTGTGTCCCGACCTTAGTTAAACTCTGTGTATTGTCTAGAGGCTTTGTAGACCTAATGTACAGTCAAGGTGGTATTTTGTTAATAGATGTGATGGCTCCAACGGCCAAGTATTGTATATACATATATATGTGTGCTCGAGCTTATACAGGTGACTATTTCCTTTTATATGCGACATGATGCTGTCCGAATTTTGGGTTGTCATAGAGGTATGCATAGGAAGTATAAGGTTATGAGATAGTTCTCCCAGGCCTCCTCAGTTACGGGTGCCAGTCTGCCCCAATAGGATTTGAGGCCTGAAAATAGTGGTATCAGAGAAGTTCATCCTAGTGAGTCTACAAAGTCGTGTCTACGTAGAGTCTTGTTTATCGGTGTGTCATGCACTGCATCTATAAACAGGAGGCTATGGATATTTAGGAATTGTTTTTTTTTCTTCATGTCTTAGATTGTGCGATAGAGCCTATATTGTATATGAAGTCATAGTTTACCACTGAATCCGTTTGTTTCTCATATTTTAGTAATGATGCCGGTTACCAGAAGCAAGAATACTGGTAAACAAGTAGATGTGGCTGCCGAAGAGGGGACTAGTAAGTCACCCACTATACCTGCTAATCAAAGTGAGGCTCCAACTGAGCATGCATCAGAAACTTCTTCCACTCCAAAAGAAATAAGGGGGAGGAGAACTATATCCCCAGAGCCACCAATTAATGCTGCTGATCAAGATCTTAGAAATGCAGTGCAACTTTTGACTCATATAGTTTTTGGGCAAGCTCAAGGGCAAGCCATTCCTACAACGGGTCCTAGTGGTACAGATAGGGCGGCTAGCCTTTGAACATAGGATTTTCTTAAGATGGATCCTCCCACTTTTACTGGATCAGATCTTAACGAGGACCCACAAGACTTTATTGATCAAATTCAGAGGGCCTTAGATGTTATGCATGTAACGGGTAAAGAGACAGTGGAGTTAGCGTCTTATAGATTCAAAGGGGGGGGGGCTATATATTGGTACGAGGACTGGAAATGATCTAGGGGTATTAATACACCCCCAGCTACTTGGAAAGAGTTCAAAGAGGCATTTCTTGATTATTATCTTCCATTCGAGATTCGTCAGGCCCGTGCAGATCAGTTTTTAAATCTTCGTCAGGGGAATATGAACGTGATGGAGTACAGTCTCTGATTTAATTCCTTGTAGAGATATGCTCCTAATGTTGTAGCTACTATGGATGACAGAGTTCATTAATATATGGATAGGCTGGATCCATATCTGGTTAGAGATTATACTATTGCCGCTTTCAACAAAGATATAGACATAGCGAGGATCCAAGCTTTTGCACAGAAAATGGAAGATCAGAGGCAGAGGAGAAAAACATAGGAATTAGAAAGAGGATATTCCAAGAGGGCCAGATCTACAGGGCAGTTCATGGTATCCCAAGAAGGGTTCAGACCACAGTTTTCTACTAGACCACCTAGGACATTATCTTCTTATTCTGCAGCTAGTGCCCCACCATAGTTCCAAGGGTCCAGAGGAAATCAATTTAGGCACAGAAGTGAGAGTCAGAGTTTGCGGATAGTGGGGTACCAAGGGCAAGGGATATGAGCCAATCGAGACCTCCTCGAGAGCCATGCAATAAATGTGGAAGGTATCATTTGGGCGCATATCGGCTGGGGACCAATGTTTGCTTTTGGTGCGATATGTCGGGGCATATGATGAGAAAATGCCCACGAAGGGGCATAAGGGGTATGGCATGACCTACGGGGTCATTTGTTGCATCATCATCATCGATGCCTTATACAGAAAAAGGCGCACAACCAATGGGTCAAGTTAGAGGTGATAGAGGAGACACGAGTCCTAGCGAGGCTCAAATCATACGTATGCTCTAGCGAATCGACAAAATTTAGAGGCTTCCCCAGATGTGGTTATGGGTACGTTGTCTATATTTTCATTTGATGTATATGCTTTAATTGATCCCAGTTCTACATTATATTATATTACTCCGTTGGTTGCTGGAAAGTTCAAAAGAATACCCGAACTGTTAGTTAAGACATTTGAAGTGTCCACACCGGTTGGGGAATCTATTATAGCTAGAAGGGTTTACCGAAACTGCATAGTAACTATTTATGGTCGTGATACGATGACTGATCTCGTGGAGTTAGAAATGGTAGATTTTGATGTTATAATGAGTATGGACTGGTTGGCGTCTTGTTATGCCACAATTGATTGTTGGACAAAAAAAGTATATTTCTATTTTCCAAATGAATCAGTCCTTGAATGGAAAGGTGAAATTGGCGCGCCAAGAGGTAGATTTATTTCTTATTTTAAGGCAAGAAGAATGATTTTCAAGGGATACATATATCATTTAGTTAGAGTAAGGGATACAGAAGCGGAACCACCAACTCTTCGCGCTGTTCCAGTAGTAAATGAATTTTCTGATGTATTTCCTGAAGACCTTCCAAGTTTGCCTCCTGAACGAGAAGTAGAGTTTGGTATTGATGTAATACCAGGCACCCAACCAATCTCCATTCCTTCGTATAGAATGGCCCCAGCAGAATTACAAGAATTGAAAGAGCAATTGAAAGATTTTCTAGAAAAAGGATTCATAAGGCCTAGTATGTCCCCCTGGGGAGCACCAGTGTTATTTGTGCACAAAAAGGATGGCTCGTTGAGAATGTGTATTGATTATCGACAATTTAATAAGGTGACTAAGAATAAATATTCTCTCCCAAGAATTGATGATTTATTTGATCAGTTACAGGGCGCCAAGTGCTTTTCTAAGATTGATTTGAGGTCAGGTTACCACTAAGTGAGAGTCAAAGAGAAGGATATACCCAAGACACCTTTCCAAACACGGTATGGTCATTATGAGTTTCTAGTTATGTCATTTGGGCTAACAAATGCACCCGCAGCTTTTATGGATTTGATGAATAGGGTTTTTAAGCCATTCCTGGATGTATTTGTGATAGTTTTTATAGATGATATTCTAGTTTATTCTAGATCAGAAGAGGACTATGCCAATCACTTACGACAGGCATTGCAGACTCTTCGTGATTGTAAGCTTTATGCAAAGTTCTCTAAATGTGAGTTTTGGTTAAAGTCGGTGGTATTTTTACGTCATATTGTATCTAGTGAAAGGATAAAGGTCGATGCTCAAAAGATAGAAGCTGTGAAGAACTGGCCAAGGCCAACAACGCCTATGGAGATTCGTAGTTTTCTCGGGTTGGCCGGTTATTATAGAAGGTTTATTGAAGGCTTTTCTTCTATTTCAGCACCCTTAACCAAGCTAACCCATAAAGCATCCAAATTCCAATGGAATGATGCCTGTTAGAAGAGTTTTCAAGATTTAAAGAACAAGTTGATTTCTACACCCATGTTGGTACTTCCAGAAGGCACCGAAGGGTATACAGTGTATTGTGATGCTTTCAGAATTGGTTTAGGATATGTATTTATGCAGCATGGTAAGGTAATAGCATATGCTTCTAGACAATTGCGGCCACATAAGAAAAATTATCCTACACACGTTCTTAAGCTGGCAGCAGTTATTTTTGCTTTAAAGATATAGAGCCACTACTTATATGGGGTTCATGTTGATATATATACTGACCATAAGAGCTTACAATATATTTTTAATCAGAAGGATCTAAATTTAAGGCAGCGGAGATGGCTTGAACTATTAAAGGACTATGATGTTAATATCTTGTACCATCCAGGGAAAGCAAATGTGGTAGCTGATACGTTAAGTCGTAAGGCTATGATGGCACCTATAGAAAGGCAAGGGATGATTAACTATCTTCACCAGTTAGCTAGTTTGGGAGTTCTCCTTCTTGAAACTCCGGATAAAGAGCTTATCATACATAGTGTTGCGGGATCTTCATTAGTAGCTGAAGTTAAAGAGAAGCAATATACAGATCCTATTTTATTACAGCTTAAGGAGAACGTTCAGAGTGGTGCGACCAAGGCATTTGAGCTGACGCGAGAAGGAGTACTTCAATGCCAAATCCAATTGTGTGTGCCGAATGTAAACGGCTAAGAAAGAAGATTATGACAGAGGCACATTGTTCACGGTATTCCATTCATCCAGGATCAACCAAAATGTATCAAGATTTGAAAGATATGTATTGGTGGAATGACATGAAGAAGAGCATTGCAGAATTTGTAGCTGAATGTCCAAATTGTCAAAGAGTTAAAGTTGAGCACCAAAAACCCGAATATTATATGCAATGCATTGATCTTCCAAGTTGGAAGTGGGACATGATCAACATGGATTTTGTTATTGGTTTGCCTCGTACATCCCGAAAGTTCGATTCTATATGGGTGATTGTTGATAGGCTTACCAAATTTGCACATTTCCTACCAGTTAGGACCACTTACACAGTTGAAGAGTATGCAAAGCTGTACATTAAAGAGATAGTCCGATTACATGGAGTGCCAATTTCTATTATATCAGATCGGGGAACCCAATTTACTGTAAACTTTTGGAAGTCTTTTTAGAGGTATTTGGGAACACAAGTGAAGTTGAGTACAGCTTTTCACCCTCAAACAGATGGACAAGCAGAACGTACCATCCAAACACTTGAAGATATGCTACGAGCTTGTGTAATAGATTTTAAGGGCAACTGGGATGATCATTTACCTCTTATTGAGTTTGCCTACAATAATAGCTATCATTCAAGTATCAAAATGGCACCATATAAAGTTTTATATGGAAGGAAGTGTAGATCACCAATAGGCTGGTTCGAAGTGGGTGAAACTCTTTTGTTCGGACCGGATCTTGTTTATCAAGCCATAGAGAAGGTTAAAGTAATTCAGCAACGATTGAAAACAGCCCAAAGTCAACACAAGTCATATACGGATAGTAGAAGGAGAGGGCTAGAGTTTTCTATAGGTGATTGGGTATTTTTGAAGATATCACCAATGAAAGGGGTATTGATATTTGGCAAGAAAGGAAAGTTGAGTCCACGTTATATAGGGCTGTATAAGATCACTCGAAGGTTTGGACAAGTTGCATATGAATTAGAGCTACCCCAAGAGCTCTCATCAGTACATCCGGTATTTCATGTATCAATGCTTCAAAAGTACATCGGAGATCCATCACATATCACTTCTACTGAGGATGTGCAAGTTGCGGAAGATCTTACCTATGAGGAAGTGCCTATTGCTATTCTAGATCGCCAAGTTAAGAAGATGAGAAATAAAGAGAAAGCATTGTGAAAGTACGTTGGAGAAATCGTCAAAGGGAAGAGATTACATGGGAAACTGAGAAAGCAATGAAATCTAAGTACCCTCATTTGTTCAAAAATGAAGAGGAAGTTCAAGAAATGGAGTTAGAACATTAACAAGTAAGTTTTTTTTATATATGAATAGTATTTATGTGATGATATGAATATTAATGATGGACTTAGAACTTGTTTCGGTTGAATAACTACGCTAACATTCGAGGACAAACGTCCTAAAGGGGGGAAGGATGTAACACCCCATATTCAAGTACGTGTATTGGTCTTATTTATATAGAATTAATTTTTTTGTATTTATTTATACCGAAATTTGCCCGTCGATGGTTCCATGCGAAGGTTATTGAATAAGATTTCCAACGATATAAAGATTTCCAAAAATGGATAGGTTTCAGATATAATCGAGTACGTTCGAAACTGTAAAATGGTGGCCGAGATATTTGGGAATAGTAAATGTGCAGGAAAATTTCCTGCACACAAACTACTGAGGCCAGCTGAATTTTTGGGTCAACTTCGAACGATCATAACTTCCTTAATATAATAAACTAGGAGAGCTTCAACCTATGAAAAGAAATATGTTTGAGTCTTCTTTCCAATGCAATTGGTTTCATCCAAATCCACCATCTGAGTAAGGAGTTATACTCGTTTTACTTCAGTCTATCAAAATAGATTTTTAGGGTCAACTTCAAACGATCATAACTCCTTGTACAGCACGAACTGGGTGACCTACTTTATATGAAATGAAATCCCTTTGAATTATCCTTCCAACGATACCAATTTCACCCAAATCCAATATCGGAGCAAAGAGTTATGGTTGATCTACTTTAGCTTATCAAAACAGTCCACCAAAGGATAGATTTGACATTATTTAAATTTTAAAGGCATTTTGGTCATTTTCTATTATATTATGGACGGGAATATGTGTATATATACATGTATATGAGTTTAAATACTCATTTTCATCATCAATCATTAAGGAAGAACAAACCCTAGCCAAATTTGACCTCTAAATTACTTTTGATTCAACTGTAGAAATTCTAAAGTAATTCGATAACTGCGTTTGTCATCTCGAGAGCTTCGAACGGCACCTATTATTTGTGCAAACAAGATTTCATAATCAAGAGGTGAATTCTAAGGTATGAATATTGTTTGCCTTTGTTCTTTTCCATATGTATATGTGTAATAGAGGATTATATGTATTGGTTGTTATTGAAAGGTGATGGAAATAGGGTTATGGACTATTTTGCATGGTTTGGTTGTATTGAATTGTGGAAGGTGGATATGGTAATTGAGTTATGGAGTGTGGATATGGTAATTAAGTTATGGAAGGTGGATATGGTGATATACTATTGAATTGATGATTATTTATGTCTATGGCTCAATTTGGTTTAATGGATTGGTTGGAAGGATAAATGAATCCAAACTTGATATTGGAGGATGTTGTATGAATATGCATGGAATGTAAATGTAATTGGAGTATAAGAGGGTTAAAGTGACACCCTTTATGGTGTAATTAAGGATTACTACTTAACCAGTAGTTTGGTGAATTCAAATAATTGAATTATGACGTTTGGTTGCTAATACTAGATTGCTATATATGTTCATTGTAGATAAGTAATCCGAAAAGACGGGAAGTCCATTTGGGACTAGTATTGAAGGTTGACAGTCAGGTATGTAAAACATACTCTATACCATATCTTTGGCATGAAAGTGAACAATTGTTCTATTAAGAAAGTTTCCAAAGTTATTCAATAACATGTGATCCATAATGGTTTTGTATGATGTCCTACGTTACCAATGAACTTGTTTCCACCCTACAAAATGTCAAGGCATTCCAATACTTGTCTTCCAAATCTTACATGTTTATTGCACTAATGAATGTCAGAAGGTATTCGGTTACTCAAACAAGATCCATGTGCTATTAATGACTCCAAAATGTTTCATTGATATACCAATAAGTTCCTACTTCATTGTTATGGCATTGATGACTCCAAAACACTTCATTGATGTGTCAATTAGTTCTTACTTCATCGTTATTGCATTGATGGTCTATTTATATGTCTCTTATTGATATATCATTGTTTCAAAGTATAAAAAATGTGGTGGCGACCGAAATAACAATCTCAAAGATTAATTGAACTAAGTGATGGAAGTT
>NC_061111.1:27218768-27311424 GCF_002878395.1 Capsicum annuum
TCCCAGGGGCATAAGCCTATCATGGGTCGATCCCTATTTATGTGTTTTTGGGTGGTATCTAAGGGGCATAAGCCTATCATGGGTCGATCCCTATTTATGTGTTTTTGGGTGGTATCTAAGGGGCATAAGCCTATCATGGGTCGATCCCAGTTGATATGTACTGGAGGCAGCCTAATGGTCACAGTACAGTACAGTAATGATTACAAAGATGATAAGAACGAAGGTAAAGTGATTGAATAAATACAATGTACAGGTTGTCACAAGTTCTAGTAAGTGTGGTCCACTCCTATTACGATTTATTCACTTGTTTCTAATTTCTATTGAGCTCTTATATCATATGTGATTATCTACAGCTTTACATACTCAGTACATATTTCATACTGACATTCCCCATGGGGGACCTGTATTTCATGCTGTAGGCACAGGTACCTCAGCTTATACACCGCACAAGTAGGAGCCAGGATATCCAGCTGCTTTTGGTGAGCTCTAGTTTGCTTCGAGGCTTTCTGTGTCATATCCATTTACTTTTGCTATTGTATAGAAGTTAGTTATATGGCGGGGTGTGTCCCGACCTTAGTTAAACTTTGTGTATTGTCTATAGGCTTTGCAGACCTAATGTACAGTCAAGGTGGTATTTTGTTAATAGACGTGATGGCTCCAACGGCCAAGTATTATATATATATGTATATGTGTGCTCGAGCTTATACAGGTGATTATTTCCTTTTATATGCGACATAATGTTGTCCGAATTTTGGGTTGTCATAGAGGTATGCATGGTAAGTATAAGGTTATGAGCTGGTTCTCCCGGACCTCCTCGGTTACGGGTGCCAGTCCGCCCCAATAGGATTTGAGGCGTGACAATGTGTCTCCTTACCAATGCCTCTTAAATTACCAAAACAAGAAAGCGTGTCTTCTTACCAATGCCGCTTAAATTACCAAATTAAGAAAGTGTGTCTCCTTACCAATGCTGCTTGAATTACCCAAACAAGGATGTGCGTCTCCTTGCAAATATTGCTATAAATACCCAAATAGGAAAGTACGTCTCCTTACCAATGCCTCTTAAATCACCAAAATAAAGAAGTGCTCTCCTTATCAATGCTGCTTAAATTACCAAAACAAGAAAGTGTGTCTCCTTACCAATGCCGCTTAAATTACCAAAACAGGGAAGTGTGTTTCCTTACCAATGCTGCTTGAATTACCCAAACAAGAAAATGCATCTCCTTACAAATGTTGCTAGAAATACCCAAACAAGAAAGTGCATCTCCTTACCAATGCCTCTTAAATCACCAAACAAGAAAGTGCATCTCCTTACCTATGCTGCTTAAATTACTAAATAAGGAAGTGTGTCTCCTTACCAATGTTGCTTGAATTACCCAAACAAGGAAGTGGGTCTCCTTACAAATATTCCTTGAATTTTCCAAACAAGGAAGTGTGTCTCCTTACAAATGTTGCTTGAATTGTCCAAATAAGGAAGTGTATCTCCTTACAAATACCGCTTGAATTACCAAACAAGAAATTGCGTCTCCTTGCAAATACCTCTTAAATTACCAAACAAGGAAGTACGCTTCCTTATAAATGTTGCTTGAATTACCAAACAAGGAACTGTGTCTCCTTACAAATGTTGCTTGAATTGTCCAAACAATAAAGTGCATCTCCTTACAAATACCACTTGTATTACCAAACAAGAAAGTACGTCTCCTTATAAATATCGCTTGAATTACCAAACAAGGAAGTGCGTCTCCTTACAAATGTTGCTTGAATTTCCCAAACAAGGAATTATGTCTCCTTACAAGCCACTTGAATTACCCAAATATGGAAGTGCATCTCTCTACAAATGTTGCTTGAATTACCCAAACAAGGAAGTACGTCTTCTTACAAATGTCACTTGAATTTTCCAAGGAAATGCGTCTCCTTGACAAGGAAGTGTGTCTCCTAGAGATCTTGAATTATGAGTTTTACCATGATTTTGATTATCAAACTTGTGCAACAACATTGCCTCTTACATTTGTAGAAGTGAGAAATTACTGTCTTTGATGTTTAGGCTCCGAAATCCTTGATCTGAATGTAACATGTGTTCCTGTTTCATACAAAGAAAACTTGTGAGTTTAAAACATGGTGGTTGGTTTGTGGCTTTAGCTTTCGCAGCAATCGTTCTTATCCCTATCATATTTAACCTTGCTTTAAACCATTAGCATATGTAATCGACTTACTGCACCATTGACCAAACTTAGATTATCAAGAGTGACTCTGAAACAATTACAGTATCTCTGCTTTACCATGCTCCTCAGATAAACCCCTTGAACCTTGGTATTTTTATAAGTTTTCAAACTTATCTATTTGACAAAACTTTTCGCATGCCTTATTTTGGCTCACAATCATGTCTCTTTTATGTGCTAGCCTTTGTCTTGCTTTGTGCAATTAGAGAAGCTGGTAGCCAATTTTGAAATCTTTTCTCACTTGTTTTGACACGGACTTGACTCAAAGACTAGAAACACAAAAAAAAGAATGACAATTTTTGTTTGGATAACTGACTCAAGAAAGATAAAATAAAAATAAAGAGAAGAAAGAAAGACAATGAATGTCCCCTTTTGAAACAAAGAAATGAAAAATTCATCTAAAAATGACAGTCAACACTAATAATTATGCCATGCATTTTGGATTAAGCAGCTTGATCTTTTCATCCAAACTTTTTACCCATTGTTGTTGAGTTAATGGCCTTGAAACTGAGTTGCTTCCTTAGGTCAATTGCATTTAAGACCCCATTCAACTAATGGCGCCCTGAAGGGTTTTCTCCAACAAGTTTCTCTCATTTATTTTCCTCAGTTCACCATTGCCTTATGGTGTCTGTAAGGGTTTTCCACTAATGAGACTCTCTTATCTTCATTCCCTTAACTCACAGTTGTCTTACAGTGCCCGTGAGAGTTTTCACCAATAAGACTCTCTCATTTTTATCTCTCTTGGCTTACCATCATCTTACGGTGCCCGTGAGGGTTTTCATCAATAAAACTCTCTCATTTTTATTTCTCTCCTGATTTCTTATTTTGAGGAAGACAAGTAGTTCCTAAATGCATCATCATATCCCTTGCATGCTTAGTCTTAACATCATCAAAGATTGATCTGAAGGTCTTTCTTTGGTTGTAACTTGACTTTTAGATAGGGTTAGAAAGAAAGGATGGCATGGGGCCCAAACGACACTTGAAATAGGGTAGGACTTATAACTTTTAGAATCGACTCAAACAATGAGGATTAACTCATGCCCCAGTTTCTTTTAACTGGGTGACTCTAAATTATTTATTTGGTTGGACCGAGCCCTCAGTAGGTCAGCCTACGTATCTCACCCCCGAGAGAGGAGAATCGGATCATGCGTAGTTCTGGCAGCTTATACTTTCGCTTGATTCTAGTCTCTTTTCTCTTTTTTTCTTTTATTTACTCTTTTCTTTCTGTTTTTGGACATATTTTCTTCCTATTTTTTTTCTCTCTTTTTTTGTTGAATTTTTTCTAACTCTATTGCTTGCTCGATATTTTTCTTTTGATCTTTGCTGACTCTATCTTTATTCCAAAAGAGGGGTATGAAAGAAAATAACACTAAGGCTCAAATGGAGTAAACAAAGGAAGACACGATATTTGGATAGCAGAATAAAATGTCTTCATCATATCAATCCTTGAAGATGCTAGTACATAGCATGTAACGTGAAAGTACACGATCAATATCACTTATGACATGTTTTACAACACTAACTTGACCCAAACACATGTACCACCTCTTCTTCTACACTTGCCGAACATACAACTCCATCTTTGTTGTACATCCCTCACATTGAATGACTCATGCTTTCGTGGAGTTGGATTTTGTTCTGTTCCTCGGGATTACATATCCACTATTTGACCTAATTGAGTTATGTTTTTCAATTGATGACCAAGTTATTCTTGTGATTCTCAAAATAATTGCCTTAATTTTTAAAGAAGGCTTCAACTTGTCACCAAATGTCTCAGCACTCTATCTATTTCCTCAGATGTTCTCTTTTACTAACTTAAACCTCTGATTCAATGTTTTATGGTTAAATTAGATTTTAAGATCTGACTGAAAATTCCGCTAGCATGTCATATCACTAGAATCAACATAAAATGCACTATGTGAAGAAAACAAACAAACAACATATATTTGAACACAAAGGGAAAAAGGGATACTCTATTTAATTGAAATAAAAGATAAAGGGTGAGAACATAAACGACAAAGGAACAAAACAAGACAAATCCCGAACTACAATCCTAAAATACTTTGGAAAACAGAAAAGAAAACAAAATAGACTATCGGACCTTTTCCTAGTAGGGAGATGGGTGACTTCTCAATTGATCAGCCTGACAACTTAGCCACTGGTTTGCCTATCAACATGACTGGAGTTTACCTCCCTGTCAATGTTCTACACCATAATTGACCCATCTTGAATCATCTTTTCAATTTCTCTTTTCAAATCTCGACAATCTTCAATACTATGACCCTGAGCATCAGAATGATACGTACATCGTGCATTAGGATCAAAATTTCTTAAACGCCGATTAGAAGTGTGCCCAAGGAGAGGAGTAATCATTCTTCTCTGCCTCAATCTCTGGAACAAATTGGCATAGGATTCCCTATTAGGAGTGAAATATCCTTTTCCTTCCTCCTCTTTGTGAACTCTGGCCTCAGATGAAACTTGGATTTTGATGTTCCTTGGTAAATTTGTGGGGGTCGAGGATGATGTCGAGGGACAGATGCATGTCATTGTGGATAAGAAGATGGATGGGTGCATAATTATGCATTGTTCAAAGGACATTGAGGAAGTAGAATGGAACGCCTTGGATTTTGAAAAGAGGAACCTTATTGCAGATGAGTAAGTGGATTTGATATGTAAGCTCAAGATTGAGGCTGACAGTATTGGTGAGTTAGATCTCGTAAGCTCTGCTTAGGTCCTGGCACGACAATAAGTGTGTTTTTCTTCTTTTTTCCTTTAGTTTCCTTTGGTTGATTGCAATATTGTCCTAAATATTTCACAGAATCATGTTGTCCACCAAGCTCCTCAAATTTTGATGTCTCAAAGCTTGGAGGAAGGTTAACACTTGACAACATGCCCCAATTTTTGTATGAAACGTCTTCATAACCTACAAGTCCCGAGGAACTTTTCATATCATTTTCTACACTCTTAACTTTCCCAACCATTTCCTCTGGCTCTTCTAGCATGGTAGGCTTCTTAGTAAGAAATTTTGGCGATCCACTTAATTCAACGGTAGGCTCAAGAGTATAATAATAATCATCAAGAGTATTGAACGTGGATTCACTAGTGTACTGGTGAGGCACAATCATTGGATTGATAGCCAAAGTGGAAGCCTTAGTAGAAGGTTGAGCGATAAAAGCACAGACGGTATGTGGTGTTGTGAATGTGGTAGACTTATACTGAGGAGCTAAAGAAAGAGTGGTAGAAGCATTGAGGTGCATTTGATGTGAAATGGATTCTGAGGTATGCTGTAGTGCATCAACAACAGAAGAAAACTGACTTTGCAATTTTGGTGGAAGATTCAAAGTATTTGCAGGGTAAAAAGTGGGGAACGGAGGTGGAGACAGCCCACTGGCCCAAGCTCGGTACATTTTCATCATTTGTTGTCTCAGTCTCAAATTCTCTTCCTTTAAACTCACAATTTTCTGACTCTTAGTTTCTTCCATGATGCCACTCTCTATATTCTTGTTGGACACAACTAACCCTTCTTTGGATTTGGTGTGATATGGAGGACCATCCAGGAAGCCACAAACCAACCACCTTAAACTAACTGAACAAGAGGGAAAAAATATGTTAGAGTTCAACATTTTTTTTCCAAAATTTTCTTTTAGAAAAGATCACCGAACCTAAGAAAGGCGCCTACGTATTTCACCCTCGAAAGAGGAGAATTAGGTGTGCTTATTTCATGAAGTTTCGGCAAAATGGCCAACCAAAATCTTTTTCCTCTTTTTTTCCTTTTTCTTGAAACTTTAAGAAGAAAAGAAAATAACAATTTGTCAAAAGAATTGATGAAACTATTTTTTTTAATTTTATAGCTTTGACATCCCTATACAAAGTGAAAGCTATGATTACCAAAGAAAATCTTTTTGGATTTTTAGTTTTAAATTTCATATGAAAATGAAACTTGAACTTATTAAAGAAAAATCTTTTTGCAGTTTTCTTTTAAAGATGTATATGAAACACTTACTCTAAATAAAGAGTGAAGAAAATCTTTTGGGATTTTTTCAAATAAGATCCCCGAACCAACAATAGGTTGCCTTCGTATCTCACTGCCGAGAGAGGAGAATCAGGGGTGTGTAGTTTGTCCAGATTGGATAATTAAGGATTAAATAACCAACACCCTGACTTGAGAGACACGACTACAAACAGAAGATGAAAAACATCAATAAAATCTTTTTGATTTTTTAATTTGACACTTCACATAAAAATGACATCAACAACTATGAAAGAGAAATCTTTTAAGTATTTTCGTGAAATGTACAAAACTCCTACAATTTTTTTTTGCATTTTTCTTGTATAAAAACTCCTATGGATGAAAAATCTTTTTGAAGTTTTCGAATTGTGAATTCATGCTAAACAAGACAAAGGAAAAATCTTTTTGATGTTTTTGTTTTTGAGAAATGAGTGCAACAGGTAAAAATCTTTTTGAATTTTTGGATTGTGAAGAACAAAAGCCATAAAAAACTCTAAAAAAACTACGAAACTCTTTTTTTTCTCAATTCATCTCTCTCTTTTTCTCCTTTTTTTCTTTCCATATTTCTTGTCAGCGAACTTTATTTCTAACACATGCTTTGCCCCAAATCAGTCCGACAAATGACCTCGTTACTCTCCAAAAATGCAATAATTAGCACGTAGAGATGCTTTATGGGCGAGTTCATACGAAGGAACAAGTGGGTCCCGCTAGATCTCAACATGATGCAGATAAGTATGAGCTAAAAGCCGACCTACGCAAGGTTCACTAACAAGGCTGTTTGAGGGAGTGTATGGTCGATAGTGGCTACTTTAGATTTCCACCCACTCCATACCAGCTGACGACTCCCCCTCCTAAGATAAGAGTGACTCAACCAGAGGTCGTGTACACAGCGTGTACTACGGACTTGTTGCAGAAAGAATGACTTAGGTTATGCACATGATGCCAGATATAAATCGGTAACACATAAAAGAAAAAACTGTAAACATGTAGCAATTATGCACTCAACAATGATAAAAATAACACAAATAATAACACAAACAAAATGTTTATACACTCATAATGTCAAACTAAGCTGATACAAAACCAAAATAAGCTCAAATTCTGAAAATTCCCTAGTAAAGTCTCCAGAGCTGTCACACCTCTTTTTTAACTCCAAAAAGATATAATTTTAAGTTTGAAAGGTTTTTTATTATTAAAGTGACAAAATAAAGATAATTTGTTTCAAAAAGGATTATTATTTTCATTCAAAACTCAGAGTCGCCACTTGGCATAAATCGGGTGTGCCAAGATACCTTTGGAAATCCTTTTTCAAAATGGTTTTTGACTCTTTCAAAACTGGTTTGCGAACATAGACTCTGGCTAAGGAATTCTGTTGACCGAGGGGAAGGTGTTAGGCATCCCTCGATCCCGTGGTTCGGCCACGGTCGCTTGGTGGAGCATATCAGCTAATTTGACATTACAAATGTATAAACCACACAAAAACATATAAACAATCAATCAAACACACGAAACAAAACAAATCCAAAATATAGTGTTTAGTCCAATTATACAGTTCAAAATAAAAAATGCGAAAAAATAAATCCTATTTTAACCTACACCAATCCTGAACTACGCTCTTGTGCTTTACCCGATGCCTCGAGCCTTCGTTATGGGCATCCTCCGAGTACAAAATATCGCGAGGAATTCCCCGATGCATAAAGACAAATACCTCGGGGCATTCCCCGGCCAAATAATACATTTGATTTGAAAGCAATAAAACCAAGCCATTCAACACATGTTTCGAGCATTCAACATTCCACAATTCCTGAAATTTGTCAGCCCGAACTTACTATTTGCCTACCCAACGCGATCTATCATGGAACTATCACGATCGACGATGTCAATGAATCAAAACAACAAAAAATTAAAATTAATCCTAATTCACTTTAGCAATTTTTCAATTCTGCTCTAAATTCATTCTCAACCAATGATTAACACATGCATCGATTATCAATTCACTTTTCAACATTCAAATCCAACATCAACCAATACACAATCAAGATTCAAACATACAAACACACAAATCATTCACGATTACGTAAAAATTAAAAAGAGAGAAGAAAGAATTGGACCTCAGTGCTTTCAAAAATCGATGTATTATTTCGATTAATCCGGTTGAATCCGCGTCTGAAATCCTCAAATGAAAACTCCAATCACGATTAAGAATCCAATTCGGTATCATGAAAGTGAAGCCCAAAACTGATTACGATAATCGATCGGGACGAAACAAAATCTAAATCCCAAAATCAGTTCGAAGACAGATGATCCAAGACCAAAATTGTAACCGAGTAAATCAAACCCGTCAAAATTCTCAGCAAACAAACTCACAACTTGAACAAAAAAACCCCAAAACCCAAACTAACCCGAACAATCCCACTGAACCTTTTTTATTTTTATCATTTTTTTATGAACGTTGGCCGGAATAAACTGAAACGGCTCAAATTTTTGTGGATTAGATGGCTGACTTACCTTTCAATGAGTTTTGGATAGAAAATCGGGATCGGGACTAAATTTTTGATGCGAGTATGGTTGGAACGAGATTAGCAGAGATTTCTCGGTGGTGATTCTAGTGAGTCCCGGCAAAAGATTTGCTAGAAAGCAGTCCAACAGCATTTCTGTCTCTCTCGATCTCTCTGGCTCGCTCAAATCTCTCTTACCTTCAACGATTTCTCACTGTTTCTCTTTTAACTCTCTATGCCTCTCTCCATCTCGCACTCTCCTATTTTTTCCTTATTGTGTGTATTTTCGGTGGTTGTGCATGAGTGCCTGAAGACAGAAATTACTGAGGTATGAGTGATGTAGTGTGTAGTGTGTATGTATTCGAAGAAGAAGAAGATATGGATCCCGATGAATCTGTCAATGGAAATTTTATATTCTCAATTCTGTTATGGTTTGTTACCAAGAGAATAATTGGGGATTGGGTTTGTTAATGGTTGTTAATTTTTATATTTTTGTGGAGTATAATCACATGGGTGAGAGCATGTAGTAAGGTGAGCTAAAAATGGAAAAAAATTTAATTTTGAGAGGGAACAAATTAGGTGTTTACATCTTCTGCTGGAGAAGAAGCTGATTGGCTGCAGAGTATGCTGATAGATATTCTATTATGGGGTAAGCCAATACCACCTTTCACTATATATTGTGATAATAAAGCTGATATATTTTGGGCTTCAAGTGATTATTACAATGGCAAGTCAAGACAAGTTCGTCTCAAACATAATCATGTGAAAATATTATTGGAGGTTGGCATAATATCGCTTCAATATGTGAAGTCCAAACTCAATTTGGTAGATCCTTTGTCTAAAGGGTTAGGCAAGGAATTAGTGGTACAAACTTGTAATGGGATGGGAATAAATCCTGTTGTAGGTTGATTGTACTTTATGGTAACCCTACCTAATGATGTAATCTTAGGTTCAAAGGAAAAAACAAGTAAAGTTACAATTGTGAAGCACATCAATAAAATTTCCTTTTTCCCTAGAGAGTGAGTAAATATGCATAAGTTGAGATTTTTTCTCTTGATAAATCTATAAGACTGATATCGATTGGAGTAAATAATAACACTCTTGATAGATTTGACAGTATTCCTACAAAAGAAAAGAATGAGATTATATTCTCTTATTAAGTCTATACACCAATTTTGGTTGGAGTGTGTAGGAACACTCTTGATAGATTTACTGATACTTTGTTGTAAAGGAGGATGAGATTAATTTATCTTAATTAAATTCATAGACTACTTAGTCGGAGTATGCAAAGTTACTCTTGATGAATTCACCACACTAAGTGTGACGTGAAGGCCTTCAATAAGATTTTAACAGGGAAATCTTAAAGCACTTAGCTAAAAGGATTCGGGACACATGGCCGTAAGGTGTCAAAGGATTTTGATTTTCACCGGAACATAGCAATATGCGTGGAGTATTTTTCTACTTCATTCAATGAACCACTTAATTCAAGATTTGTTCACTAAGTAGTCAATGATTTAGAAAGTCTTCACTAGCTAAGGTTCAAGTCCAAAAGACACGATTATTGATGCATTTTGCTAGATTATTGTCTCAAAAGAATTTTGTATCTTAAAGATTAAATTTCTTGAAACAAGTGGGGGATTATTATTACTGAAGTTTATGTTTCAATCAATTTTTTGGAACAAGTGCATCGGTTAAAAGTTTTTAATGTTTCAATTAATATTGAAACAAATGTATATTGAGTTACAAAGAAAATGAATGTGAAATTACAATTGAAACAAATGCATCTTGAGTTACAAATGCATTAACAATTGTAAATTCATTTACATTTTAGGTTCTTGAAACTTGAAAGAAAGACAATTTTTGTTCATGAACCCATTAACTATTGCTTAATTAATACTTTTCACTTGAATGAAAATTTTACCCTATAAATAATGTTTCTTTTGTTTGGAAAAGACAAGCACTCAAAACTATTTTCCCCTTGAAAAACACTTGAGAGACATTGATCAAATGGTGAAATCACCAATTCAAGAATAGAAGAGCAACATTCTTGAATACTACTTGTTTTGTGGCTTAGTTGAATCCCGAAGATAGAGTTGTCGCTAGTTCTTCCGTTTGCTCATGGAAGAGACTCTAACTATCTTCAAGAAGCGTATTATCGTGCCTTTAAGCCAAACAAATTTTATTTTGAATTTCTTGTACAATTATCATTATTGTTCTAACACTTGAAACTAAGCTGTTTCGATGCAGAAAATCCTAGTTCTTGTAGCCTACGGAATATTATTTTCGGTGAAGTTTTTAGACTGATGATTCCTCCATAAAGTGGTCCAAATGGTTGATCATCCCTTTCCTTACAGTCCATGTTTGAGTTTTCTTGTTTTCGCTTCTTAAAATCTGGATCAGGTCCAGAGTAGCTAAGTGCTTTTCATGATGGATTCCGACTTTCCTCATTCACCTAAAATTAAAAAAAAATTAAGAATTTCACTTTCAAGTTTCAAGAAAGGAAGGAAATAAATATAAATCATTTCAAAAATATGAGTTTTTAACATAACTTTATTCATCTAAGTTGAGTTTGAGCTACGTGGAAGAATTTACAGACAAGAATCTTTGAGTTCTAATGTAACATACACATACTGATGGAAAATGTGGCATTACTATTTCTTTTGTACGAAGGTAGCCTTGACGTAACTAGTAAAGTTTATTGTCAAGTGACCAGGATGTCACGGGTTTAAGCGTTGGAAATAACCTCTGACAGAAATGCAAGAAAAGACTGCGTACAAAAGACTCTTGGGGTCCGGCCCTTCTTTGACCCCGCGCGCATAGCGAGAGTTTTAGTGCACTTGTCACGTGACTCAGTGGCGGAGCCACAGCCGACGAAGGGTGGTCAAATGAACACCCTTCGTCGGAAAAATTTTCGAGTAAATAGGTTAAATATAAATATTTATGGTTATATATATGTTGTTGCACACCCTTGACAAGCTAGAGAAGCATAGTCCAGTGGTCAAGAGTGTGCATTTCCGCATCAACAACTCGGTTTAGAACCTTGGCAGGTGTAGCAGTACTTTATTTATTTTATTTTTTTTAAACAGTTATTTGTCCAAGGAAAAATATGAACACCCTTAGCCAAAATGGTTCAAATAATATCTCGCACACAACATTTTCTTAGAAGATATCTCGTCGGTATTGACTATTGTGAGCTTCTTTTGAATAAATTTCTAATTGAAATGCACTATCAAATGTGCAAGTGTGCATACATAAATGAGCCTACGTACTACAATTCTTAAATGTAAGGGCCCGAATGTGTCCGCTCACTAGAGTTTACGCTGTTACCCACACAGACAAATTAAACGCGCGCCAGATACATGGGAAACATTCAAAAATTTACAATGAATGCACTACATATATTTATAAAAAAAATTAAATTTCATAAAAGTATGATTACTTGATTTTTTAATTTATCTTTAAATTTGTACAAAATGATTTGAGTTTTCCTTCCATTAAAAATGTGATATCTTTTCAAAGTTGACATCATCCATATCCTTATTGTTAAAAATTAGAGGCGAAATTATACTGGCAGAAATATTTATGGATGATCTCAACTTCTAACTTAGAAAGACGTAAAATCATTTTATATAATTCATGAGTGAATTTAACTCTTTGTCCAAAAATGAAGTTAAAACTTATACAAAAAGGAACCATGTAGTTTTAATTAATGTTCTTTAACGCCACAAGCCTAACATTTCCAAAATGTTGATGATGTAGGAAAATAGATACTACTCCTATTAAATTGCAATGGACAAACAAGCAACACTATAGCATGCGGATGGCTTATGTTCATTGACCATTGTATTAATTAATTTCTCAACTACGCTATTCAAAAACAGTGTAAACCGTAATGAAAGTACTAGTACTTGCATGTAGTTAGGTCTACAGAACTAATGCATATGACAGAGTGAGTTCAATTGGGAAAACTTTGACTGAAACTTTGTTTCATATAAATATATTTTATTGACAATATATCCAACTCAATTTAATTTTTACTTAGAAATTATTGATTATATATGATACTTTTATTTATTTTAATTTCGAAATCCTTGTTTCACTGAGACAATTTTTAATATTAACTTAAAAAGATAGGCATTTGAAAAGAATTGTACGTCTTTTTTTAATCATATTAAAGAAATCAAATTCGAGTATTATTATCTACTACGTATGCCTTTTCTCTTAGCTCTAAGGGGTTGTCGGGTAGCGAGCTGGTTAGAGTTATGCATACGTATATTAATAATGCAATGATTAGTTATGAGAGAATTTATATATTAATATATGAATATATTAGCTGCTTGAAAACTTCATTATTTCACCTTTTATTATGCATAAAATAATACGTAGATTAAATTTCCTCATACTTTATATATATGTTAGTTATGTGGGTTTCTAAATTACAAATTAAGAATCGTATTAATTTTATATATGAATAATTTATTTTTTAATTGATTATCAAACATATTACTAATATTTAAATATTCTGATCGATTATCAAATATAATAATATTTAAATATTTATATAAAATTTAATATATGTATAACTAACCTCCAAATCAAATACCAAATGAACTCGCAACTATCATTACGAGGGGCGGCGGCACCACTTTATATACGAATTCAAAATTATGCTACCATAATTTAGCTCAAATTTTATGTTTGAGTTAAACATTTTATTTAATATATAAAATTAATTTCTTCATAATTTTAAAAAATGAAAATAATTGAGTTGGAGCCGTACAAAGCATAATTGTATAAAACATCGATTAAAGTTGGAGCTGACAGGTACTTGGTTTAATTACGTACTCCCTTTATTTAAAAATAAATAAATTATTAAACTATTTTTTAATATTCAAAATAAATAAGTTATTTATTCATGTTGAATTTTTTTTTTTAACTTTATCTTTTTATTTAATGAGGTTCTTAATTACTTCACATTTTCTGGGAGATTAATTTATAAACAATAAAAAAGATAATAGTGAAAAGTTACCTTTTTCCTCCGTTTCGAATTAGATGACTCTTTCAACCTGGGCACACCCATTAAGAAATATAATGATTAGGAGTGTATTTTACCTTTTTACCCTTCTTAACATTGTAAGACCCAATAATTAATTAAGCATGAAAAATTGTAGCATATGCATGCATAGATTGAAAATCTTATAGGAATACTGATAGTACTCTTTGAAAAGAAGAAAAAAGTCAAGTTTTTTAAAGTTTGCATTGAAAATATAAGTGTTATTTTTTAAAATTTTGAAAAGTGTAATTGTATTTAATACCTATTAAGGGTAGAATGGAAAGAATTTTTGTAAAATAATCTTGATTTGATAAGTTGGAAAAGTAAATTGAAACAATATTTTTTAGAAAAAAGATCAACTAATTCAAAATGGAGGAAGAATAATTTATGTCCTAAATTTTTTTTTTTTTAAGAAATGTGTCATATCATAATAATTCAATTATTTTTATAATTCAATTATTTTGAAACGAAGGAGTAACATCTTTATCCCTTCAACCAAATTCTTCACGATTTCCATTTGGGACTTTGGAACTATGTAATAAATGATGATATATGCCATTAATACTTAAAATAACTCTCTCCTATCCAAAAGTGATTGATGTTTTTATTTTTCAAAATTAATTAAAATTAATTAATTTTTAAATTAAACGGTATTTTTTTTTTTAATCAAAGATGTCCTTAGCATATTTCTAATTCAATGCACAAACTTAATAATGATTTTGTCAACCTTAAAATAAAAAATCGTTATTAAAGACATCTTGATAAAATCTTTCTTAATTTTTAGAAGTAACTGAATTCTTTATTAAGGGCAACCTTAAAATAAAATCGTTATTAAGGGCAACCTTAAAATAAAATCGTTATTAAGGGCAACCTTAAAATAAAATCGTTATTAAGGGCAAAATTCAGAAATAGCATACTTATTCTCTTAATTATGAGTTCATAGCAACAGTTTCATAATTACATAATATAACAAGTTGTATTTTGTATTTTTACAAATCGTTGCTACAAAAATACAAATACATATGATTTTTACTGTCCTTATGATTGATATGTATTTTATATTTTTGCAGATTGTTGCTATAAAAATATAAATACATATGCTACTAAATATAATTTGGTAAAAGTATTGTTATTTTTTGTACTTTAATATTTAAGTATGCTACTTTATGTATTTTTTTCATTGTTTTTAATTTATATGTTTGAGGAAGTATAATAGTAGAAATAGCCATTTATATTATAATAAGTTTATATTATACAAATAATAAGAGTAATTGTCTGGGATCTCATTTTTTTTGTTCGAGTTGACTTTGGAATTGAGCTGCCCTTTTAAATATAGTTAAATTTTATTTTGAATAGTGAATTTTGCAGGGCACAATTTTTTGTAGGTCATTTTCTCTTAATTAAATTATAAAAGGTGATATTCAACCATTTCCTCCCAGCAAACACAATGTTGATAAAGCTAAGATAATTAGTGAGTAAGTAAAAAGATGAAATTTTATGCGGTTGTTTGGGTGAGGGATAAATTTTGAAATAATTATATAAGACTATTTTATTTTTGTGTTTGAATTGTGATTAAGTTGCCTCTTGAATCTCTCTATATATAAAAGAGAATAAGTAGCATGCTGATGTGAGATGTCTAGAATGTCAAGAAAGGTATTTATCTTTTATCACATTTTTTTGATTTTTTTTTCACATTTTATATGTTAATTTTTTTTTTTATCCTTTTATAAGAAAAACGTAACGATCATAAAATAAGAAACGGTTACATTTTCTTCACATTAACTCAAAGAAATTTAAGTCCTTTACAATATACACCCAATTAAATACAATCAATGCACTTAATACTCATATCCATTAAATAATTTTTTGGTATTATCTTTCTAATCCTCGTGGTTAGTATAAATAGTGAAGAAAATCATTTCCTCCGCATAAACATTCCTCATTTTTCATTCCACACCGTCCTCAATTCTTCATTAGTTACGAAAATTTGATCTTTTTTAATGAATTTCTTTTTCTTTTCTTTTATGTTTTCCATTCTCTTTCAAGTCCCAACTTTCTTTCTTATATATTGATTTAGGAAATATTCATCTAATGTCATTGGGGTTTGTCATGAAGATTGGCATTCAAAGTGACCATTGTCCAGATAGTGTAACCACGATTATTTCGAACCTCGAATCTTGCTGCTTCAGAATGAGTGAAGAGGAGAAGTAGAGCAACAACAACAAAAGGGAAAATGAACCTGCACTTGAAAATGCCCATTGGTATTTACTTAGTTTTTCTGAGGGTTTTAGTGTGATGATAAAGTATTATTACTTTGCTAGCTATTTTATATTAGAGTTTGTTCATGTATTTTTGTTGAAAAGTATCTGTGAATGGGTTATAACTTCTGTAAATGTTACTCTCAAGTTTCTTTCCTACTCGCACCCTTACACATATCTTCATTTATAAAATTAAAAGCTTGCAACTTAATATGTTTGCTATATATGTTTATATTGTTGATTAATTTAATTACAGTTTGATAACTTTTCGTTGCAATATGTTTGTCCATTATCTGCAAAGCTTAATGAGGTTATTTTTATGTTTTACTCTTACAAATAGGATTTTGGACTTTTTTTATTTTTAATTTAAACAATTGCTTTAAGGAAAAGGCTATGAGGTAAATTATCGTGTCTGAGTTTTCATTTTCATGTTATTTCTCTTTTTTCTATTCTAATCGTTCTGCAAAGTGTACTATTTTATGACAATTCACATGTTGCTTCTATATTTTAGATATTTAAATCACAAAATGACATGCCATAAATATTTATTTTACTTAACACTTTAAGTGTATATTATTTCTTTTATGACTTCTGTACTTTATTATATACAATATCTCATAACTCTATATAGAAATAATATGCAAATAAAATGACTTACTAGCCACAATATATTCCCAATAATGCATTTAAATGGATAAATGAATGTGTTAAATATTTAGGTGGATGGAGATAATTTTAAAAATTACTTCCTTCAATGAAGCTAATACCAAAGGAGTCAAGTTAAATACAAAATTAAGTGATAAAATGGATTAGAATTTAGAATCTAACCTTTATTTGAATGAAGGTTTAAAAAATCTTTAAAATATAATAAAAAATAATTTCATCAATCTAATATCTATCTTTTATATCGCGCGAAGTGCGGCCAAGTTCACTAGTTAAAAAAAAAATGGGTTAGAGAGAGAAATTCTATGACTTCTTCTACTTTGTGCTTCCTCTACACTGTAACTTGACCTCTGTTCATCATTATGCAAACTGAAGCTGTTAAAGAATTAGAGCATCCCGTTCATGGGGGCTTATCTTACTTACAAAAATTAATAGGATCTCCCCAGGATCCCCATCACCAACCCCATGTAAATAACACCACAACACGGTTTGGTATGGAGGATGAGATAGTTCAAGAACATGATGAATTCAATTTCATTCCTCTAAGTGCAGAAGACAAGAATCATATCTATAAGCCATGACAAAATTCCCTAAGTATCAAGCTTATTACAAGAAGGATGGCCCATCAATTCCTAAAACAAAAATTGACTCATATTTGGAAGCTTACTAAGGAGCTTAATCTGGTTGATTTAGGCTCAGACTATTTCCTAGTGAAATTTGCCAAAGAGCAGAATATGATCTATGTGTTACATGATGGACCTTGGTTCATGCAAGACAACTACTTATCAGTCCGGGAACCTAAATTTGTGGCCTCGCAAGCAAAGGTGGCTTATATGGTATAAAGTGGGAGAAAAGGTTGGACTTCTACTAAGGGTATATACGTGCACATCTACAACATCTCAAGGAAGGTATGCAGGATTATGTGTTCAGGTACTGATAGAGCAACCGTCGCTTCATCATGTATATATCTGATACAAGTCAAATGGCCATCTTAATTTTTGAAGACATGATTGGAGACCATAACTTAAAGGCTCAAGACTTGGTCACCTCGAGGGCATAAGAATATGCAAGGAAGACCCATTTTGAGCCTACCATTGAGAATACCATTCATCAAGACCGTGAGTGGAAGATTGCTTGGAGCATTGAAGACTTGAGGATTCACGGTTTTGGACACTTAATAGCTTACGATTTTTGGGCCATCTTTATTGAGGGCATTTTGGTCACTTCACTTTTCCCAAAATGCACTCGACGAAAACCCCTCTCATTAAGGGTAGTGTAGTCATGTAGTGTAGTCACTTGTCTTCTTTTGTAATATAATATAAATAGAACAAGAGAGGGTTTTTAGGACTTAGTTGTTTATTGATGTAAAGCAAACACTCTCTCTAGTGTGAGGAGTGTAACACCCCTTAGTTGTAGGGCTTAGAAAAGCCACCAATCCGTAACTAGGGATGCCCAAGTGTGGATATTACTTGTGTTGCATCGTTGGCTTGATACATTGGTGTTTAGAGGAGGTAACGTTCCTCTTGTGTCAATGTTAGAGTTAGGTTCGTGTCGTGGGTAGTGTTAAGGGTCCAAGAGTCTCACAATTCTTGGGTTCTTAAGATTGTCCCTTCATTTGGTCTAACTATCTATCTTGTATTATTGTTGTAAGTTTCAGATTTCTTATATTGTTAGTGTAACCCGTGAGTTTCTTGTTGATGTAATATTTTTGTTCTCATATTGTGTTGATAATATAGATTGTGGATGGCTGGAAATTAGGTTTTAAACACCACAATACTTTGTGTTCTTGTTGTTGTTCTTGAATTCGAGAGGGGTCACTCAAAGGGTCCTCAGTTCTCTTGAACTTGTGGACTGTTTTGGGTATTTGTTTGTGTGTTCTTGGTTGTTCTTGTATCATTTGGTATCAAAACATGGCTTGATTTTGTTCTCACAAGATCAAATCTTGGGCTTGCTTATTAGAAAAAAAAAGTGTTCTTGTGTTTGTGTTCTTGTCCGAGAGGTGTAGACATTGTTGTTGTTGTTTTGGACAAGAGTTTGTGACTATATCTAGTAGAAATTTTATTTGTCTAGTGTGTTTATTGTGTTGGCTTATTTCTCAATAACACAAAGGTGTCTAGATCTAAAGTTGATCTTAAAAATGGTTACATTATTGATGTGAACTTGAGTTGGCCGTATGGTGATGTTGTTGTAGTTCTTCAAAAAAAATTATTGTTGTGTTCATATTGTTCTTTACCTATTCTCATATCTTAACCCACATAAAGTGTAAAATAGATCCAAAAAGTTGTAAGACAAAGGTTGTAAAGTTGTTTGTGAGAAGACTTGCACACATCCCTTCCTAGACTTGACAACCACTTTTCCTTAAATCAAGGGACCTTGTCTTGTGGGACTATTAAGTCAAATCTCACCTTTTTGAGTTTGGAAAGTTGAAAAAGACTACAAGACTTTTACTTTCCCTCCAAAACCAATTGTCTTCTATTCTAAATTGTGTGAAGATTAAAAATTCAAATTTGTGACTAAAGTTGTGTGGGACCGAGACCAATTGCATGCTGCCACATCACCTTAATTACTGTTTACCATCAATATTAAGCTCAAATTTGGATTTTTTAGTTTCTAATTATTGATTCTTGGTTTCATTAGTTGATCCTAGAACTAATTAACAAACTAGTAAACTCCTACTAGATTGTCAATTAGTCCTTTGAATCCATTGTTCGTGTCTACGTTTCTTTTGTGCTTTTGTCATTTTTAAAATTGTAGTACTTCTTGGTTCAAGTTCGGACATTACTTTCTTTGAGTCTTCAAACAAAGAATCCATTCTGACCAAGGAGTAAACTCACCCCTCGACTCCATCACAAACTACAAGACGACTTACAACACTTGTGAATTCAAGAGTGAGATGATCAAGTGTGTGAGAGTGAGGTGAGGTTGTTTCGGACTAACTTCTGTTTTGTTTTGTAGGCTTGTTCTTTTTTCTAGGAACAATTGCAAGGAAACCCGCGGCTTCAACCTCTCAACCCATGGACAACAATGCCGCCAATGTCATTTTGGCCTACCTTGACACTATGTCCCGAGACCTACCTATGGAAAATGAAAGGTTGGATCATATGGTAGGTCAAAAGGTGCAAGTGGGCTGCCCGAACACACTTCAAGAGGAAGGCCGTAGCTCATGTGAGCTACGAGGTAAAAACACTATTCCCTATACTCCTATGGACTTAGAATGTTGTGTTATGGCTAGTAGGAGCCAAGTAGGTGTAGTTGCGACTTTGCCTACGGTAGAGATGCTTGAGTTTCCCTTTTGTGATACTCTTGGTAGTATTAGGTCGCATGAGGACCAAACTCTTGTTGTAGGTACGCAATCACTAGTTGATCTTTTAGATGATGAAATTGATTCTCCACGTGAGAATGATTTATATCCATCTAGTGTTAGCACTTATAACTTGACTAAGGTTCCATTACCAAGTGGAGAGAGTATTCACACACTAGTTAACCCTTGTGAAAAACAAGGTGAGTCTACGTTGGTATATAAGTTGCCAACAACTAGTGAGAATATGGACAGTGATCAATCGAGTGGAAAAGACCTTGATGTGCTTGATTATTTAGGAAACCCGAATTGTGATTGTCTTGGTAAAAATGGTTTTTGTTGTGATCCCTTGGCTGCCCATGGTGGTTTGTGTGTAAGTGAGGACTGCTTATTTGAAAGAGAAGGTAATGTATGCTTAGAAATTTCATCTACTTCTTCTTGAAGTGTTTCTTATGTTGGGCATATTCCTAGTGGAGATTTTGAAACTAGTAGTAAGTGAATGCATGAGAACCCTTTATTTGAAGTTGGCTTGTGGAACACCTTTCTCAACCTTCTTTTTGTGCATGATATTTCCAATGATGATAAAGAGGGCTTACTTAACCTTAAGATGGCACCCTAGGGGAGATTGAGAGTGGCCGAGACCTAAGTCCTTGGTTACGTCTTTCATTTGACCTAGGTAACTTCTTAGGGTGTGAAGGATGGATTGTTGTTGGTCGGTCCTCTTGTTTGAGTGATATTGCTATATGTGTTGTGTGGACTTTACTTTCAATTAGGGCACCACCCTTTTGTAATATTTTTACTAAGCCCCTCGTAATTAAAGTCAAAGATGTATGGCTATATCTCAAGTGTGTACCTCCTTGGCATGTTGATGTTGTTTATTGTACTAACTATAACCCTCATGTCATGAGGATGTGGTGCTTGTTTGTCTTCTCTTCGTCCTTGCAAGGTTTGAATTCGAGGTCGAATCCTTTTCAAGAAGGGGAGGACGATACAAGTCAAATGGCCCCTAATTTTTAAAGACATGATTGGAGACTATCTCTTAAAGGCTCAAAACTTGTTCACCCCAAGGGCACAAGAATATGCAAGGAAGACCTATTTTGAGCCTACCATTGAGCATACCATTCATCAAGGCTGTGAGTGGAAGATTTCTTGGAGCATTGAAGACTTGAGGATTCACGGTTTTGGACACTTAATATCTCACGGTTTTTAGGCCATCTTTATTGAGGGCAATTTGGTCACTTCACTTTGCCCAAAATGCACTCCATGGCCACCCCTCTTATTAAGGGTAGTGCAATCATTTGTCTTATTTTGTAATGTAATATAAATAGAACAAGATAGGGTTTTTAGGACTTAGTTATTTATTGATATAAGACAAACTCTCTCTCTAGTGTGAGGAGCGTAACACCTCCTTAGTTGTAGGGCCTGGAAAAGCCACCAATCCGTAACTAGAGCTGCCCAAGTGTGGATATCACTTGTGTTGCATTATTGGCTTGATACGTCGGTGTTTAGATGAGGTAACATCCCTCTAGTGTCAACGTTAGAGTTAGATTTGTGTTGTGGGTAGTGTTAAGGGTCCAAGAGTCTCACAGTTCTCGGGTTCTTAAGATTGTCCCTTCATGTGGTCTAACTATTTATCTTGTATTATTGTTGTAAGTTTTAGATTTCTTGTTGTTGTTATGTAACCCGTGAGTTTCTTGTTGATGTAATATTGTTGTTCTCATATTGTGTTGATAATATAGTATGTGGATCACTGGAAATTAGGTATTAAATACCACAATACTTTGTGTTCTTGTTGTTGTTCTTGAATCCGAGAGGAGTAACTTAAAGGGTCCTCGGTTCTCTTGAACTTATGGACTGTTTTGGGTATTTGTTTTGTGTGTTCTTGGTTATTCTTGTATCAAATCGGATCCCATAGGCAGCAAATACATTACGAGGGGTTCAATATGTAATGCACCTTGTGTGGCAGATTTGGTCACCGGACAAGACTATGCCACTATATCCCAGCGAACCAAGGAGACTGCCCCAAAGAAAAGCCAATGGGGAAGACGAACAATACTGCAGATACAGTATCAGAATGAAAAATTGTACAATTTAAAATGGCACCACGACGTTGGCCTACTACGCACAAGACTCCGGGATCAATAAGGTCTGGAAATATCAGTGGAAAAGTTAAGTTTTCATCAACTAATGGCTCTAGGGTTTTACTGGCGGCGACGGCGGAAGCCTTATGTAAGTCATCTCAGAGAAACCCTTTAACTCTCGCCCCTTCAAAGCCACCAATAAGATTTCAGCAAAAGGAAAAGGAGATGAGGCCTAGTAACCTTAATACCTCTATTAATTGTGACCACTTTAACAATTCTCAAAATAATTTAAATAATATAATAAATCCTTTTAATACCTTAATGAATGACAAAATAGATCTTTTATAATCTGCAACCCACATTTGTACCCCTGCTTTATCACACGCGGTTGCTATGCATCATATTTCTTCCACTCATATCCTCTTATGAAATTACCCAGATCATAGTAATTATTGCTTTTTAGGTTTTAACTCATCCATATCTCCCACTTTAGCTTTAAACATATCTAATATGAATATTTCGGCTGACATAACCCCTCACCCCCCTTTTGTCTGATTTACACGCTACTTCTGCATTAAATAGCAATTAATTAATTCCTCTCTCTTTTCTATATAATGGCTCTCCACCACCTCAATTGCCCCTAAGGCTGAACATACACCACCCCTCTCAAGGTCCATTTCACCAGCTAGTTTGGATAGTAAAGATGGAAAACACAGTGCCTGTGGAGAACAACCCGCACAACCGTGTGGTGCATATGTCAATAAATTTGCAGCCTCCGCAACCTCCCAGCTCTTGGTTGAAAATGGGACTAACAGGGCATGCACTAACTTTCAATCTCCATATCAACAAGGAACAAGTTCTTGTGATGATACAACATCCGGCAAACCTTGCACAAATAATAATGCAGGGAATGAGACTAGGTTTGGATGCCTTCATGCAACACCACTGGACTATGGAACCTCCACCAATCCCACCACCACTGAATATTCATGTGGAGTTTTTATTCTACCCGCAACCTCAATAAAGGGTGACACCATGAATCCAACAGCATACCACTATGCTGTCCACGGTGGTTAGCTCCATGCATGTGCCCCCGGTATCTCAAACTACTCCTCCACATGCTCACACGCCACCAAGGAATCAGGAAGAAATGATAGGAATGGAGAAGGAGATTCAGGGAACCACCAGTCCAGAGTCAGTCCTCTTGGGGCAGGTACGGGTCTTTCTCCTTAAAAAATGGTTAGAAAAAAAAGATTCATATAAACTGTCTCCCAAATATGCATAAATTCTCTCTCCACATTTGCCCGACACTCAATCCAATAGTGAGGAGGTATGCACTAGTGCTAAACCCTTCCTTGGATGAGAGATTTGAAGTACCTATTCCATCTCACCACTTTATCCCTATGAATTTTATAATCTGGAACTGTCGTGGGTCTAGAAGGCCAGATTTTAGAAGAAACTTTAGAGAGCTACTGTACTTTCACAAACCCGCTCTAGTTGTTCTTCTTGAAACTTACTGAAAAAACCATCAGTCTCTTTCTTAGGAGCTTCAGTTTTCAAGTATTACAGCGGCGCCTAAAACAGGTCGCGCAGGTGGAATGCCATACTCTAGCATGAGAATATCCTCAACGTATAGGTTGTGGGGCTCACCCCCCAAGAAATTTACTACAAAATTCAGGTAATCCCTTCCTGTACTGAATGGTTATTTTCAGCCATTTATGCAAATAACATTAGTTTTGATAGGATCCACTTATGGAATAATCTTTAAAGAATGACGGACACAAATAATGGTCCTTGGATTATAGCTGGTGATTTTAATGAAGTCCTCTTTAACTCTGGAAAATTTAGTGGGAATAGCCCGAACAAGGGAAAGACTAATAGATTCCTTGACTTTTTGAATTACTGTAATATGATTGACTTAGGCTATACAGGTAGTAAATATACTTGGACTAATAAATCTAAAGGAGGTAATACCATTCTTGAACGTTTAGATAGAATTGTCTGTAATTATGAATGGTTGCATATTTCCCAAAATCGGTTGTTGTCTATCTTCCTAGGGTCCAATCAGACCATAGACCGCTCTTACTAAAACTAAAATCTATAAGACATGTCCTTAATAAACCCTTTCGGCTAGAAACTATCTAGACGTCACACCCAGATTTCCCAAATATGGTGTCAGCGGCTTGGGAATCTTTGAATAATTTCTTCCTCCTAGCTTATGATCTTTTTACTAAAAATATCATGCTTTGGAATAAGCGTGTCTTTGGCAATATCTTTGCCAAGAAAAAAAATTCTCCTGTCCCGTTTACAAGGTCTACAAAACTCTCCTTATTATCCAACTAGTACTTTCCTCCAAAGTCTTAAAGAAACTCTTCAAGGAGATTATCAAAGGACTCTAATAATGGAGGAGAAATTTTGGAAACTTAAGTCCAGAATCCTTTGGCTTAATAATGGAGACACTAACACCAAGTTCTTCCATATGTCGACACTTCAAAGGAGAAGGAACCATATCACTAGTTTGTGGAATTGTGTGGGCAACTGGTTAAGCGAAGGCCACCTCATCAAGAACCATATCCTAGACTTCTACACTTTCCTATAGTCTTTTGATTTAAAAACCTCCAGATGGTCACACGATTTAGCCAGCTCTTGCTTCGTGCCTCCAGATATTGCTCCGGCTTTATCAACTCCCTTACTCCACAAGGAGGTAATCGTGGCTATCTATTCCTTCAATTCGTATAAGGCGCTTGGTCCAGATGGCCTACACCCATTTTTCTACCAATAATTTCTTCATTTAGTGGGTGGTTCTGTGGTCAAATTTTGCTATCAGTCCTTTACGAATCACTGCATCCCTGAGGAAATAAATAAGACTTATTTGTGTTTGATTCCAAAGGTAATCAGGCCTTCCTCTATTTTCCAATTCCGACCTATTAGTCTCTACAACACAATCTATAAAATAATTACTAAAATTATTATCAACAGGATCAAACCTTTTCTACCACAAATAATAAGTATGACTCGGGCTAGCTTCCTAACAAATAGATGTGTTACTGATAATGCAATAGTAGTACAAGAGAACCTCCACTACTTTAAGCATGCTAAGGCCAGATAATCTCATACTCCCATAAAAATGGACTTAGAAAAAGTTTTTGATAGACTAGAGTGGTCCTTTATACGAGAGACTCCTCTCTATATCAGATTTCTAACTGTTTTAGTTAACTTGATTATGTCCTGCGTTACCATATTTGCTATTTCCATTCTCTTAAATAGGAATTCCTTGCCTACTTTCTACCCGACAATCGGAATACGACAAGGTGATCCTCTGTCACTATACAGGTCAGTCTTAGTCGATGAATACCTACAAAAATCTCATCGAAAGGACCACCAATCTCCTATCTCTTCTTCGCAGATGACATTATCTTGTGTTGCAAAATTAAAAATCAATTATGCCAAAATATTATGCAAACTCATACTACCTTTAGTACCTCATCGGCCAAAATAGTAGTACTACGAAATCTAGGCTATTCTTTTCTGCAAATACCTCTGTCAAAATAAAACAAGATGTTTGTTCACTAGTTGGAATCGAGGAAAGAATGAACTTGGGTAGATACTTAGGGTTCCCGCTTATGAATTCTAAGCTCTCCACGACTGATTATCAATTCCTAATAGATAGTTTGAAACGCCGTTTGTTGGGTTGGAAAAGCAAATTCCTTTTCCCTGCGGGTCGGCTGACTCTCATCAATTCTGTGCTCAATACTCTTCCAAATCATCTAATGCAAATTACTAAGCTACCGAACCAAGTGATTAAGAAAATGGAAAACTATGAAAAAAATTCTTTGGGGTATTTCTGAATCTTGCAAGAAAATTAATCTTGTTAAATGGTCTAACATAACAAAGCCAAAGAAAGAAGGAGGTTTGGGTATTCAATGTCTAACAGCAAAGAACCATGCCCTGCTAGCCTCAATTTTATAGAGATTATTTCATGCACAAAACTCCTTATGGGTTGTATTCCTTAGGAACAAATATCTCGGCCGGTCACCCAACTCAGCTTACACCTCCTCAGTATGGAAAAATCTAATGTTGGGATGGAAATACCGCCAAAATGACATCATATAGCAACCGGCTATTGGAAGAAATATTAACTTCTGGAACTATCCATGGATAAAACCTAGAACCACTTTGAGGTCCATGATTTATGGGCTCTTAACTGAGTTCAAACAGTGCAAGTGTATTGCTGACTGTAGAAACGATAAAACTTAAAACTTGTTAAGCATCTCTTTCATCCTCCCTCAGGAGGTGGTTAGTAAAATATTTCCCATCCAATTCCCTAGTTTTTCAAATCGTATGATCGTATTAATTGGGGACTGACACCCACGAGAAGGTTTACTGTTCAATCTTGCTACAACCAAATCATTTCTAGCGAGGATAATTCTACGCAGCCGACTGATTGTAGTTGGGTTTGGAATATGAATATTACCAATAAAATTAAATATTTTCTGTGGTTATTAAGTCTGAATAGGCTCCCTACTTCTTCGTACTTTCACCATATTTCATGCATCCAGTCGCCTATTTGTAGACTATGTCAACAGGGAGTGTCCGAGACTTCATATCACCTGTTCTTTTCTTACTCAGGACTAGGTCACTTCTACGAAAAGCTTACTACTTCAATAGGCTTGGGGCCATCCCTCACCTTACCCCCGCATAACTCCAACACTACCTCTATCTCTTGGCTAAAAGATAATGTCAACAAACATACTGCTATTTCTCCCTTATTACCACTGGGATTCTTACCCCCTTACTGGTTGTGGGTTATTTGGACCCAGTATAAAAAAACATTTATTTGATAGCCATAGGACTGACCCCTTCCCAGTCTTGGCCATAAATACAAATGCGAAATATTGGTATTTGGCAAGGAACTCACATATTACCAATATTTCTATCACTATTTATGTCAAATGAAATTCTCCTAAAAGTAATAACCTCATGTTAAACACTGACACTGCTATGTCTTTTAAGCGAAGTATTGCCGGTCTAGGGGGGTCTTTCGTAACTTTAGGGGTGAATGGGTTATGGGTTTTACTGCTTATACAACTGTCCAGGACATAACTCAACTTGAATGTTTAGCGCTTTTTGCAGGATTGCAGCTCGCTGTCAAATGTAATTTCATTCTCTTGAAATAAATGTGGATGCTAAGCAAGTTTCAGCCATGTTAACAAGTGCAGATAATTTTACTGACAACTTTACACTTTTGGATGATTGCAGGTACCTGCTTCTACAGCTGGGTAGTCCAGTGGTTGGTTCGATGTACAAGGAACAAAACAGGCTTGTTGATGCCCTGCAAAGAAAGTCGTCTTTACTGCACTTCCATCCAGTTTATATAACAATACTTTGATTATGGTTACTATATCTACTTTTTGGTCACCTCCTCGGGACTTGATGAAGTTTTTGCAGGCTGCTATGCGAGGACATTATGCTACTAGATGTGTAAAATCTGATGCAGATTTGCCCCCTAGTGCCTATATTAATATTCCTACTAGCTGTACTGTAGACTCTAATGGGTGGTCTATAAAGAGATTAACTAATATGCATTGACAGTGTATGCTTATCTTACACTGTCAGGTAATTCTAATACTTAAAATAGATAAATTTTCAATTATTTACCTTTTAATATTTGATTATAAATAAGAAAATTAGTGTTATAAGGTAACTTGGACTCTAAATTAATTCTATCAGAATTTATTTTATGACCTATCTTACAAAAATTTTTGAAGGATGTACGACTTTTATCACCTTCTTTATTAGTTCTACTTTATCATTGTTTCTTCAACGTCATCAAATTCATTAATGTAATTTGAGGCAATCAACAACATAATTCTATAAAATATGAATATAATAGCTTTTCACTCATTAAATTTTTCAAGTCAATTTTAGAAATGTATAAGCTTGAGTCAATTTACAAAGTGATACATACATACATATATATATATACATATATATATATATACATATATATATATGTATCTATATATGTATGTATATATATATATGTATCTATATATGTATGTATATATATATATATGTATATATGTATATATGTATATATATATATATATGTTAACACATCAAATTTTACATTAAGGGCTCATTTGATTGGAAACAAGTTATTTTAAAATTTTATCACAATCAAACATGAGATAAATTCATTTAAAATTAATTTTTAAAATTAGTTATTCATTATCTATCATACCAAATGAGTCCTCAAAAATACTTAAAACTTATTAAATTCTCCATTGTGAATAAATGCTTCCGACTCAAATACAAAAATTGGTCTTTTTCTCATTGGTTCATTCATTTAGAGATACAAACTTGGGGGTACAGTGAACAAAGTGTAAGAGGGAGATAGTGGGAAGGGGCATACAATTAAAACGGAAGACTGAGATTCACATATAAAAATTAGGAGGAGATTACGAAAATGATCATTTCAAAAATTAAAATAAAAAGAAAAGAGTTGTTACCGGTAATAGCAAGTTAAAATAACCTGACAGTGTAAAATAAGCATACACTGTCAGTTTATATTAGTTAATCTCGTCTATAAATATTGCACCATGTGCAGATATTACGATGGTTGTGCTACGAAACTCCTCCCTGTAGTTTTTGTTATGACGCTAATACAATATATCTATCCTAATTACCAAAATAAAAAAATAAGTAGCCTCTTGAATTATACTCCCTCCGTCCCATTTTACTCGTCCCAAATCGGGGTGGCACAGCTATTAAGAAAAATAATAAATAACATGACTAGTTTACCATAGTACCCCCATTAAATGATGTTTACATTTTAATTTAAAGAAAATGTAATTAATGCAAAGGGTAAAATATGGAAAAAAAAATTATCTTGTTTTGATAAGTAAAAAAGCACAAGTAAAATGGGACACCGAATTAGAAAATTTGGGACGGGTAAAATGGGATGGAGGGAGTATAAGAATAGTGATTTTTGATCATCACAACTGTTTGTAGGTCATTCTCCTAATTAAATTATAAAAGGTGATGTTTAATCATTTCCTTGCAGCAAATAAAATGCTAAGGAAGTTCCTAATATAATGACTGAGTGGATAAAAGAAGAAACTCTAAGGGATCGTTTCATGTGAGAGATAAATATTAAAATAAATTATATAATACTATTTTGTTTTATGTTTGATTTGGGATTGAGCCATCCCTAAAATAAAATAAAATTTTATCTTGAATAACGACTTGCATGTCACGATTTTTAGTAGGTCTCCTTTTCTCTAAAATAAATTATAAAAAGTGATGTTTAATTAACCATTTCCTCTCAGTAAATAGAATCCTAACGAAGTTTCTAATACAATTAATGTGTAAATATAAGAAAAAACTTTATGTGGTCGTTTGATGTGATGAACAAGTTTTGTAACAAAATATATAGGATTATTTTATTATTTATTTGATTTGGGATTGAGCTAGCCCAAGTAAAATTGAGTTTTATCTTGAATAGTGACTTTTACGTATTACAATTTTGTAGGTTATTTTTTTCGGATAAAATTATAAATAGTGATGTTTAACCATTTCCTCCTAGCAAACACAATTCTAATGAAGTTCCTAATCGAATTAATGAGTTGATAAAAGAAAAAACTTTAAAGTCGTTTGATGTGAGGGATAAATTTTGAAATAAATATATAAGATTATTTTATTTTTTGTTGGAATTGGGATTGAGCAATCCCTAAATTAAAATTCAATTTATATTGAATAGTGACTTTTGCATGTCACAATTTTTAGTAGGTCGTCATTTTCTCATAATTAAATCATAAAAATGCAATGTTTAACCATTTCCTCCCAGAAAACGGAATGCTAACGAATTTCCTAATGTAATTAATGAGTGTATAAAAGAATGAAACTTTAAGAGGTTGATTGATGTAAGGAGCAAATTTTGGAACAAATTATATAAGATTATTTTATTTTTTGTTTGATTTGGGATTGAGCCATCTCTAAAATAAAATTCAATATTGACTTGAATAACGACTTCTGCATGTCACAAATTTTTGTAGGTTATTTTCTCCTAATTAAATTATAAAAGTGATGTTTGACCATTTCCTCCGGGCAAACACAATAATGCTAACGAAGTTCTATATAATTAATGAGTAGATAAAAGAAGAAACTTCAAGGGGTCGTCTGATGTGAGGGACAAATTTTGGAATAATGCATATAATATTATCTTATTTTTGTTTGATTTTAGATTGAGTTATCCCTAAAATAAAATTCAATTTTATCTTGAACAATAACTTTTGCACATCACAATTTTTGATAGGTTATCAACGACGGCTAATATGGTGGACCATCAAAGTTCCAATGGGCCATCACTTTGGCCGTCACTTTGGACGCTATTTTTATAATTTCAAATTTTAAATCTTTTTTGACTGGAGAACATATAAATACTCAGTTTTAAGTTTTAGAAGGTATCTTTTATCTTTTATCTTTTATCTATTATTAAGATATTTTTATACTTGAAACATATTGTACGTAGTTTTTTTCTGAGGTTCATTTGAGAATTATGGATCAAGATTCCTTTATCATTTTCTCTATTGAAGAGTAAGAATTGTGACTTTTGTAAGAAAATTTTGAATTAATTTATGAATAACACAATGACTTCTTCTCTTTCTTTTATGGAGATGTGTGGCTAAGTTTCTATAACTAGAATTATGGGAGCCTTGATGTGAATAGCTGATTGGGGGTTATGAATCTAGTAGATTCTCATGTTTAATTGATATTGTATAAACTCTTCTTCACTTTAATGACTTTTCTTGGTTGCAAACTTGAAAAGTGAGCCCAAGAACAACACTTGTTCAAATAGAAAAGTGCTTGTTGGGAAAGAAAGGGTTTATACAAATCTAAAGGCTTTAATCTTTGGATAGAGGGTAGATGCCTTAACCGGATCAACCCATGTGAGAAATAGTTGAATAAATAATATATTCCTTAAGTTTGAAAGAATTAAGGGATAAGCTACTCATTTAGGTTGAGAAACTAATGGGTAGACCGTAGAATTCAATTACTCTTATAATTAGAATTGTTCATTAGGAATCCAAAATAGTTCATAGCCCTAACTGCTTAAGCATCTTGGTAACCATAACTCTTGTTTGACTACTCTTACTGAATTACTATTTGCAATACAATCAACACATTCAGATTACTTTCTGTGACAAATATTTGAATACAATTGATAAATCAAAACCCTCACTTTATTCTGAAACCCTTGATCAACAGTCTAATAACAACCACAATACTTAATGAGCACAGTATTTTCTGTGGGATTCGACACCCAACCCAGTTGGGTTTTATATTTGACAGCGACCGCTTACACTTATTTCACGGGATATTTCTATCTGTACAAAACAACCCTAAAAGGAAAGAAGAAAAGAAAAAAAAAAGTTGAAACCTCTTAGATTTATTAGTGGTTTTATTTACACACAAATTATAATGATATATTTCAGTTGAGCACCTTGATATTAGTTGGAACATGTTGGAGGTTTTATGATTATTTGAGGTTAACACATATATTTAAATGATATAATATATTTAAATGGTAAACTTATTTTTGCAACAAAAATTTGATAACACAATTTTTTTTCTAAAATTTGAATGAAAAAATGTTTTATAAAAACATTTTATCAAGTACTTTAATTAAATCAATGGACTATGATTTGAATATCTATATAAAATTTATTATTTCCTCTATTTCAATTTATATAACATAGTTTTTTTAGCCGGTCCAAACAATTAACATATTTTTTATTTGACAAATATTTAATCACACTATGAATATTTTATCCATGAAAGGTTGTACTTATTTGGAAAAAAGTCTATATATTGACCTTGCTATTTAAAATATATTTACTTATTTTTAAAACATTATAAAATCTTTTTATATTTTTTAAACTTCATATTCAGTTAAACTATATCACATAATAAATTGAGATAGAGAAGCAGACCATATTCCGTATAGAAAATAAATTGCATGCACGCTGCATGTACGGATTTTCTGTATTTTTCTGTTGGAGGGCAAATGAAAGAGTAAATGCAATTTCAAAATGATTGGTGAATATTATGAGAAATTAAATTACCAACAGCAAAAAAATTGCAGATGGAGAAATAAAATAAAAGAAGAGGGGCAGCTTTACTATTAATGAAATTAAATACTAGTATATGCATGACCTTAATGACAAGAAAAAAAAATTGTTGAGTGTACGTAAATTAAACATAATAGTATTACCTGAGTGAAGAATACTAGGAGAACCAGAATTTTGGCAGCACAAAAGAGAATCCTTATGAGTTTGAAACAACTTGTTGCCCATGATTTGACAATTTTCTCTCTTTTGTTTGGTGAAATTTTGGAAAATTTCTGTAAATATGGAAATTGGTTTGATATACTTGCTTTACCACAAAGTATAAGAGTTCCAATCCTTGTTGATAATAGCCATAGTGCTAATTTGCACAAGTTGAGCTTTGGATGTTGAAATCTATTGTTTATCATCCATGCCATCTGAAAAGATGTAAGGTTTAAGTTACCGACTACCCTTTAATATGATAACAAAGTTTCATCATATTGAAGGTTAGAAGTGAAGTACATATTTTCAGGATAAAATAAATGGACTATTTTATTTCATTTTTGGTGTGAGGTATTAGTTATTAGTATCAAGATTATTTATTCCACAATTTACACCATAGTGATAAGATAAATTATCTCATATACATGGTATGATAACTCTTTCCCAACCAAACGACAACTAGTGGTTGAAACAAGATTTTCACCGAACTGTTATCATATAGTACAGTACTAAGTATATGTAGAAGAAAAATACTTAATTTTATAGGGAAAATGGTATTTTTAATCCTTGTGTTATTATATTATTTTTATTTTAGTACTTGTGATATTCAGTTAAGCACATTTGACCTTCAGTTAAGCAATGTTTGTGATTTTAGTCCTTCAACTAAGTGATACGGAACAAACAAGGGAACACGAAATCACACTCCAAAACAGTCCACAAATCACAACAAATTGTGGACCAAATGGGTACCTCTCTCGGATTCACTATCTAGAATAAGAAAGAAGAGGATACAACGTGTTAAAACAACAAAACAACCACCCAACAACAAGTTTAGCAACACAAGATGAAGCTCCACAATATTACAATAGCAACAAGAACAAACGGGTTACATTAACAACACAAGAAGTTGAAACTAAAACAAGATACAAGATAGATAGTTAGACAAGTGTTGATGTAGTCTTAACAACCTAAGAGCATATTCCACTCTTGGACCTTTAACACTTCACACAACAAACACCTAACTCTTATAATTGACACAATAAAGGCGTCCACCACCCAAGCACCAACGTATCAAGCAAAATGCAACACACAAGAGAATCCACCCTTATGTTATGCCCTAGTTTTGGTTGTGGACTCTCTCTCTAAGAGGAGTGTTCTTTCTTCAATATTCATAAAAACTACCAACTAAAACCCTACAATGTTCAATTTATATTACATTACAAAATAAAAGATAAAAGACTAAAAGACCCTTTAATGAAAAGGGCTCCAAAAACAGCCCATGGAGTGTGCTTAGGATGGTTTTGGGCCTCCTTCACACTTAGACTTGTGCACTCTTTAGGTGGTCTTCAAAATACTCAAAAAGTGTTCATGATCGTGATCCTACTCGTATCATCCTCACCATCTTGAGAGGAATTTGACCACAATTTCACGGCTTCACCTCGTGCAATTGGCCCTCCAAGAGAAACCACCCAAAACAGTCCGCAAAACATCAAGAAGTGCACAAAACAGTCCACCAAAAAAAATAAAGGGAACCCGAGGATACAATGAGAACAAGTCTCGGCTAACATCTTCATTTTGAACCTCGTCTTCTTCTCCATCTTGAGCCTTGTCTTCAATCTCATCCGAAACAAGTATCCTACCATCATACAAGCATTGTCGTAGAGCCCATATCCTTCATGTTCCTTTCTACCATTGTCCTCTATATGGACATGTCGGGTTTGGTGTAGTGGAGCTTCGGTTGAGAGGCTTGCTTTGGTTAAGTGGGGTTCCGGTTGTGGAGTTTGGATGGGAGGAAATTGGCTTTCAAGTCCTCCTTGTTAGACTTGATCAACTTGGGAGGGAAGTGGTCTATCTTGTTCTCGATTTTGAGGGCTATTTGGAGCTTGGATTGTGGCATTATGTGGTGGTCTTCGAGGATTGGTCATTGGAAGTAAAGTTTCGGGAGTAAAAGAACGAGAATTCCTTCGACTCTCCATTCGATCCAACCTCTCACTCATAGTTACCACATCCGAGTCAATTTTTTCAAGACCCACATTTGCCCTATCAAGATCTCGGGACAAAGCATCAAGGAGGGACAAAATGGTTTCCATTATGACCAAAAGTTACCTACAAAATAACAAACAAATTAGTTGTACAAAAATGGTCTTCACAATCCCTCTCTATTATTTTGTCTCTCGGATTTTTCACACTTTGATCTCACAAGTGTCGTAACCTTACTTGTACTCCATGAGACATTGAGAGGTGGACCAAGTATTACAACGAATCAAAAGAATAAGACACACAAACGAATGTATACACGAAGAACGATTTCAAAACTAACTTATATTCTAGTACTAGCTTGTAAGTTAGTAATGGAATCAACAAACAAAACTAAAGAAACAATAAAATGAAACTAAGAAATCTAAAATTTGAGCTTAAAAATTATCGATGAACAGTAAAAATGTGATGATGTGGCAACCCTCAATTGGTCACGGTTTTGTCAAGTTTTATTGTCCAAGGTTCAAGTCTTGACCAATTTTTGATCTGGATTGGTGGAATTGTTTAAGGAGGGAAAGAATAAGTCTTGGAACTCTTTTTCAACTCATGTTTCAAGACTTGGACTTTTGTAGTATTTTCCCTTAAAACAAGGCCCTCAAAACATGGAAGTTGGTTGGAAAAGGGTTGTAAAGTCTTTGAGTGGTTGGAAGTGATGGTAAACGTCTTTGATGAATAACAAATACTACACCTCCTTCCTTCACCCTCTTAGATCTAACATCCACTTTTTTTTCAATAAAAGATGAAGATTGGTGAAGAACACCAAGAAAACCAAGAACACAAACTTTTGAATCTTGGAGTCTAAGGTTCAAGTTGGTCTCACAGTTCAATCAACACTTTGTCAAGTTTCACCTTTCAACAACAACTTCAACAAGAAGTTCTTAAGCCATCAATTCACAACAATAACACAAGGTCAAGCTCAAGAACCCAACAACAACAACACCAACCTTCAACAATAAGGATCAACACATGGCCACTTCAAGTTCACAACAACAATGTCAATATTATAAGCTCAACCTTTAGATCTAAACACTTTTAGTATTGGTGAGAAAGAACCAACACTAGAAACACACTAGACAAACAAAAGAACTACAAGATTTAGTCAAGAAAAACAAGACAATATCGGCCAAGACAACAACACAACACAATTTTTGGCCAAGAACACAAAAATGGACAGATTATTTTTTTCTGGAATTTTTCAGTTTTTATCAACTTCTTTTTTTTTTTGACTAATCAAATCCAAGATTGGCTTTGTGGGAACAAAAACCAGCTTTTCTTTGATACCAAATGATACAGAACAAACAAGGGAACACGAAATCACACCCCAAAATAATCTACAAATCACAACAAATTGTGGACCAAATGGGTACCTCTCTCGGATTCACTATCTAGAACAAGAAAGAAGAGGATACAACGTGTTAAAACAACAAAACAACCAGCCAACAACAAGTTTAGCAACACAAGATGAAACTCCACAATATTACAATAGCAACAAGAACAAACGGGTTACATTAACAACACAAGAAGCTGAAACTAAAACAAGATACAAGATAGATAGTTAGACAAGTGTTGATGTAGTCTTAACAACCCAAGAGCATATTCCACTCTTGGACCTTTAACACTTCACACAACAAACACCTAACTCTTACAATTGACACAAGAGAGGCGTCCACCACCCAAGCACCAACGTATCAAGCAAAATGCAACACACAAGAGAATCCACCCTTATGCTATGCCCTAGTTTCGGTTGTGGAATCTCTCTCTACGAAGAGTGTTCTTTCTTCAACATTCATAAAAACTACCAACTAAAACTCTACAATGTTCAATTTATATTACATTACAAAATAAAAGACAAAAGACTAAAAGACCCTTTAATGAAAAGGGCTCCAAAAACAGTCCATGGAGTGTGCTTGGGACGGTTTTGGGCCTCCTTCACACTTAGACTTGTGCACTCTTTAGGTGGTCTTCAAAATACTCAAAAAGTGTCCATGATCGTGATCGTACTCGTATCACTAACGAACAACAAATAAAATATCGCTTCATTAAATTACAGAAGGACAAATTAGATATTTCATGTTTGGTATTACTTTTATTGCATAAACTTAAAATAAACAAGAAAATGAAGAGTTTTATTTCCCCAATCCTTTTTCTTGTTCCATTTTTTAAATAATTTGAAAACACTCATATAGAGAAAGTTGAGATTAATATGAAAAATGTTATTTAAACAACAAAGAAGAATCAAACCAAAATATGATTGTACTTATACATAATTCAAAGACCGGTCTTGAAGATAACTATTTTTTTTTACTGATTTTGAAAACAAGAAAGAAAGAAAGAAATATCCTTAATTTTTCCCAATTTCTTTCCCCTCCATTTTAATTGACAACGGGCTTTTCTTCTTCTCTTTTCCTCAGAAAATAACCCACTAGAATATATTTTATAAGTAATAATTCACGAAGCATAACCATACGAGAAATAGAAAATGTATGTTTTACCCCTCTATAATTTTAACAGATTGTTATTTTATTTGATTATCGTTTGTTGAAGGACTAAAACCACGTGTATTGCTTAATTAAAGGTCAATTGCTCTTAACTGAATATCACGAGGATTAAAATAGGAATAATACAATAATACAAGGATTAAAAATATTCTTTTTCCAACTTTATATATACAGTGTAATTTTGAGATGAAAGGGTGAACTGGAGGTTTTGTAATGAACAACATAATATCATCACCATGTGCACGTATGATTTAGAAATAAATTACAAGATAGAAAAAAACAACAAGATCTAAGTACAATTATAAACAAAAATGGCTTTATTGATTATAATCTAGTGGTAGCGGTAGGAATGTGTCATATAATAGGTCTGAGTTCAATTCTCATTATTTTTTTCGTATTCACTATGTAATTAAAAAAGAATTTATCACCCGATAGAAAAAGGGAAAAAAAAATTCTTACATGTTGAGGAGTTCCATTCATGGATGCTGAAGTGTGGAGGAACTTAGTGAAAGAATCATCTATGTTATTGGCTTCTTTATGATGATGATCACCATATGAATTAAGATGAATTGAAGGTAAAAATGTGTCACAAAGAGGAGTAAGAGATTCCATTTAATTAGCAGAAAGTGTCCTTAACCCAACAATATTTTTTTTTTCGGTTCTGAAACAGTTACACTACTACTTTTTGGAGAAAATGCAATTGCTTTGCGCCTTTTTTCTGATCCATTTTTCTTTTTGGCTTGTGCTAATTCTTTCTCGTGATATATAATAGGAGTATATTGTAAAGTGCATTTGACTAAGGTATTTATAATGGAAGGGAATAAAAAAAGGGTTTAAGTTTTGTGGACAATTTATAAAATATTTTATACTATCACGTAATTTTATTTATTATTGCAGGTTATTCAATTTTTTATTAAAAAAATAAATTAAGTAATCAGTAATAATAGATCAATTAAGTAATATGTAATAACAAATTAAATTTACCTAATAGTGCAGAATATTTTATACACTAACGGTCAACGCACAAAACTTAAATTCAAAAAGAAATTAAAGAGGGTACCCTACCTCCACCTCAGATGCCACCTAGAATTTGGTTGGGTACCTTTTAAATGTAATTACACTCTCTCTTACTTTTTTAATTACTTTACTCTCTCTTTCTATTAATATACATAACATAGCCGACATATACATAGTATATGTGAGATTTTTGTAATATATTTGAGAGTTTTTTTTTTGTAATATTGAAAACATAAGTTGTGTATTTGTGTAATTTTTTATTATAATGAACTAGTGAGAATTCCCAACGATTTGGTGCTGAAATGTCATTGTCAAATGGGTAAGATGTTCATGCAATTAGAGGTTTTTTGTACAATGTCTCTGCTATTAGAAATAGTAGTAATGTCCAGGTAAATATTAGTGGTGGCTTTAAGCATTAGAAAGTTTCATTGATGATATAGGAGAGAACAAAATAGAAGAACAATTGAGCATTTATCGTTTTGCTATCATATTACTTGTTGCTTAAAAGGATAGCCTGATGCAATACACTGCCTCTATGCCTAAAATTCAAAGAAAGACCGAACCATATAAGTCAAATCTATTATCTTGCTTGCAATATAAAAATGATGATCTTTACTACTTGCTGCTCAATTTTATCGCTTGAGTTGTGCCATCAATTATGAATTTAATGCAATTACCAATTGGACTGGGCGTAGGTTGCACAAGATAATAGCGGTCGATTTAGGATCATCTTAAGCAGAGTTATTCCCACAGCAATGGCAGGAAATATATTGGGTTAGCAGATGGTCGAAACACCAAGCATCGACTTGTGAATCTGCAACACCAATGGCTATTTCATCACAAACGGAATGAAGACATAACGCGACGATTAATAAGATGCTATCACCAAGTGCAGATGCAGTTGCAAGAGCTGTTTTCTGTTGAGGTCTATCCTGCAGATGTACTTCTTTTGAAAAGTAATATTCTCTTCCATCACAGACCTGTGAATGTAATTGAGACGAATTAACTTAATCATTCAAAAAAGAAAAGAATATCCCCGAAGTACCAACTCCAACACTCTCCTAAAATATCTCCAAAATATAAAAGAGATCCAAGACACAAGAGGGGAAAATTCAAGATCGTCTATCCTGTGATTGCACGATTCAGAATCACTAAGCGCTTACACACTAAACATAGAAATGAAGAAGAGGTCACAAAATTGGGGCTTGAAAATAGCGGAAGCTACTATGAGGAGAAAGTGAAAATGTAAATGTAATTACAATTAGACGTTATCAATTAATATTTGCAATAAACATAAGCTGAAAAAGCATGACACCAAATTTAAAGAAAATCATCATCAGGTACTAATCAAAACAAAAATAGGATAAGTGTTCAACAACTATGACTATATACTGTATACATATGAGTAGGAGATTCACTTCCAATACCAAAATTGCAAACCGTTTATTGAATACATCTGAAGAAACTGAAGACCTATAAAAGGCCAAGCTTTCAATATCAAGGAAGTTTCTGTGTTAAGTTGTTTTCACTTTCTTGAAGATAATGCCTTTCCTAGCATTCTCTTCAACACCCGCTATAAAAAGTTCACTTGATATAAATCTTGCAGTGCCTCTTTCTCTCACTCTCTCACACACACACACACTCAAGTTTCATATGTTGGCTATGCTGCTGCAGCCTGCAAATCATGAATCTCAATTAAAAGATACGAGTTTGGCTGTCTTAACTTCACTTAATTACCTTGTTTATCATAAAGAATAACCGACTGCAAATCAGGAGCTAGTAATAATCTGTATTTAAGAATTAAGGAGGAAAAAAATCAGAACAGTAGTAGAAATAATGAGAACTTATAAAACATAGGATTCTCGTTAAGTTAAAGATTTCAATTTTTTCACCATAACTTTTGTTTTCAGCAACGCCAAATTTGAAACTCATAAAATAAAAAAAATAAAAAAATTGGTGGAAAGGAGATTATGGTGATGCCACTACACCTAAAGGGATCATTTACAATTATGATCTCTGCAGTAGTTCCTTTCCGTTTTAGAAAATAATAGTTTTGGTGAAAAAAGAGATTATTGTGATACCTCTGTACATTAAGGGATCATTCACACTTATGATTTTTCTCAGTACTTTCTTTCCGTTAAGGTGAAGCAGGGAAAAAGGAAATGGAATCTCATTGTCAGCTTGTAAAAGGTAAGCCATAGGTGTGAGTACCTTACATAGTTTGAATATGCATACCTCTTCATTTTCATCACAGTTCATGTAGAATCAGTTGACACGGACATCTGTACTAAAAGCATTAGAAAGATTCGATAGATCACCCAATGGTGCAAGTACATCCCCCACAACGCATCTAATCATAATGAAACAGTCACATTGCCTCCAAAACTGCCTGTTGCACTAAGAGTGTCTCCAGACATTACAAGGAACAGCACCAAATGTACTGCAATTGAAGCAAATTGACCCGTGAACCCCTTAAATGCATGTAGAACTGACCTTTTTAATAATACCTAGAGATGCAAAGGTTGTCAAAATGCTGATACAGAGTCATTTAAAGTAATTTAAATTCAGTCAATATCATTACCTCAATAAGATGTGGCATACTGTTTTACATACAAGTGACTTTTCGGGGAGGGAAATTCCGAAGTAAGGGAAGTGCTTTAGAAGCCTGCCTTCTTGATAATTCTTGATTCATGTATTCTAATATTTGTCTTACGGGTAAGACTAATTATATCTTGATTCACTTATTCCATTACATGATGGGTAATTGCTCACCGTTCCAGATTGAACACTGAATAAAATAAATAAGAGATTACTCAATACAAGTTATTGGTATGCTTTTGCATCCATATCCTTGCAACTTCCGTGCTGTAATTGATGGCCTCTCTTCGATTCCTTCTTACACTGAATTGTCTTGCATTTTCAACCCTCTTTCATGAAGATGACAACAACAGAAGTGAAAGAGAGGTGAGATAGAAGGGAGAGCTCAAGCAAGAATGTGGAAAGAATGATAGTGGAGAAACAGAAGCAGAGGGATGAAGAATAAAATGAAAGGACACGTCCGTGTGTGAATATTTAGATTAATGTGAATTAGTTGGAAGAGACATGTCAATTACTTCTTGCTCACTTTTCCCAAAATAGGAATTGCATCTCAAACTAATTCATCACTCTTTTAATCTTTAGTGGTAAAATATATTTTGAAACAGCTGGTAGCAAGTCTATATACTAATGCAAGTTCAAAGTAGTACAATTGAGAGCATGAATTAGAAAAGATAATCTCATTGTAGATATATCTGGAAGAACAAAATGTTCTTAGTTTCTGAATGTGTTCTACAATCTTATTTTCTGAATGTGTTCTACAATATATCCTTGTGGTCCGGCCATTTCCTAAACCCTTCGCATAGCGGGAGTTGGTGCACCACGCTGCCCATTTTTTGTATCTCTAATTTTTCAATCCACATGGAGTCTTAAAAAAATTGAGATACATTTGGAAGGAAGAACATTTTATTTTTCAAGGACATACTTTGTGTAGCTATCCACGCTAATGTAACAGAACTATCAAAAGCTTTATAACATGAGCAATCATAAGCATATGTCCAACTTAAAAGAACAGGAAGGAATAGTATATTCGATAAACATAACTTGATGTAAAGAAGTATGTAAAAGTTGGAGGACACAAGTTATTTAAAGGATAACATAACCAACCTGGTGCCTAATGTACCTGGGAGCAGTTTTATAAACTCTTCGTTCATTGAATCATATATTGAAATTTTAATAGAAAACTTTCATCAGTGACTGAGGACGCAACACTTTACCCTTCCCAGGCCCGCTTTGTGGAATTATACTGGGCACATTGTAGTGGTTGTTGTACATTCATCATTGACTGGACTTCTTTCCATGATTGTGGCATCTTTACTCTCGTACCTTGTTAAAGTATGTTTCACCGGTAATGCTTTCTTCTCTAAACCCTTGCTCCTGCAACAACTTTGCTTTCACCTGCTTTAGCAAGATTGTTCCTTTGCGGGATTGGGAATGCTTCATTTACACACTGCGAAGTAGAGTTGTGAATATAGTTTAGAAAACTAATTTTTCCCACAGTGAAAAAGTTTATTTGTTAAGGAAAACTAAAAGAACTTTAAAATTGACAAGCGATATTAAAACCAATCAAATAAAAACATCATTACTCACTTGACTCATTATTTGTTAGAGAGAAAACACTTAAAACAACTTTTGTGGTAAGTTGTCTATCACATGATTTAATTCTAGCCTTTCTCGTCCTCAATCCATCTACTTAAGTTAGATATGTGCTCACATCCTAGTGTGGGAATATTGATGAGAGTTTTTGAACTTTTGATTTGTTTTATATCTAAAAAGTGGTTGAAATAATCGATTGAGTGTTCATGTTTATAACAACCATCTTTCCACTTTTTAGCCTTCTCTACTCATAGCATCGTATAGTAAAAATCTATAAGACTTCAAAAGACATAATATTTAAACCACAAATTCATAACAAGGTAGAGGGAAAATGGTTGTCATTACCTTATAAACAGAACCAAATCCACCCTCTCCAATTTTATTCACAGGACTAAATTCATCTGTTGCAATTCTTAACTGCTTATAGGACAAAAGAGTGACATTTTTGACGCCAGATAGCTCTGTTATGAATCAACTTATTAGAATCTTTTCAACATACAAAGCAACCCATATGCAGCATACAATATGCTAAAAGATTGTTGAATGGCATCTGTTTTTCACCGTACATTTTTCAGTGAGCTGGGTAGCTGATTTGATGGTAAATTGGTGGGAAAATCATGTTTTACAACACAAATTTCTCATTGATTTATAGTGGAAACCTTTGTTTCTAGCAGTGAGCTAACATACTGCAGTTTCAAGCAAGAAATAAATTTAGAAAAAATAAAGGGCATAAAGGCGAAATCTTTCTAGTGAAAGCATAACAGTTCACTATATAATTGTTCTAATTTTTTCTGGATTATTTCTATTTTATTTATTGAAAATATAGTTATTTCTGTTTTATTTATCGAAAATACTACTAATTCTACTGTATCTTCAGTATTTTTTATATTTTCTAACTTTTGTGTAATTTTTTCACTTCCTTTTATCCAATCAGTTTTCTTTCTTATTTTATTATTAACTCTTTTTGCTCTTACTTTTTGTTTGCATGGTGTTGTAAACCACCAGTCTGTTTTGGTTATTATATGTGGGTATAATTTATCTAAAAATGGCATTCCTAAAAGTATATCTTTTGATGTTAATTCATAGTTATAAATTTCTTCTATTGTTAATATCTTATCCCATACTTGTATTTTTACATTTCTAGCTTTATAAGTAATTAAGCTTCCTTCATTATTAAATCCTTTAACTATGCTTACAGGTGCAGCTGGTATTATTGATATCACAGAGACTATATCTGTCTAATCTAAGCATCTATGTAAGAAAATAAATGCCGAAGAACACTAGAAAGAGAGCCAGTTAGACTAATAACGATAGTAGTCATAAATTAAAGCTAAGAAATTACAAAATATGAAACCCAAAAAAGATTAGGGCAAAATTGATGAGATATAAGTTGGGCTGAAATTGCACCATGAAGAATGTAGAGAGGTGGGAAGATTTTTTTGGGAAGAAGATTGAAAGCATACATCTGTAGTTTGTTTGGAACGAGGACGACGAATTGGAGGGTTCTAGAGTAAGATCAAATTGACTATATTACCCTTGGTTGTCTCTTGCTTCACCTTTCTATTCTATGTAGTAGAAATAAAAAAAAGAGAGGTCTACCAAGGATACTGTCTGTGGTGGTATGTAGTAAATTATTCAACCTATTTTATACTCTCAAAAGTAAATTATATCTATTTTTATTGTACTTTTTAATATATTTGCCTTTTAATTTATTCCATGTTTAGAGTCATATTAAAATAAAAATTCATATTTATTCCTACGTAAAATCCTCGTGTCTCACCTTAATTTTCCTTGTGACGTCTACATAACACGATTTCTTTAATTAAATCGACTAGTTTATTTAAACTCTTTTTTCCATCCGCTCGACCCACTCAATTCACTAAAAAATTAAAAAAAAAAATTATTAAATAAATATTTATGAAACTATTCGGAAGCTATCTTCAAACGTAAAGGGTCATTTTCTCCTATATATCACATCATAATCAGTAGTTGATTGATTAATTTATCAAGATATAAATTTATTACACTATAAAAAAATAATATTTAGCAGCAGACAAAATACGTTGCTAATCAACATATATCCGTCGCTATATCGATTTAGTGATGGATCAACGATGGAATATTTATCGTTGCTATTTTACTCGTTGCTAATTTTTTAGCAATGAAAAAAATGAAATCCGTTGTCAATTTTGCAACGTCATAGCGACGAACTTTATCCGTTGCCAGTTGTGGCAACGAATATTTTCGTTGTTATATTTATAAATGTCATTACTAATTCTTAATGTATTTCTTTATTTTGATTATTTCATGACCAAATTTTTCGTTGCTAGTCCGTCGCTATAAAATTTGTTATTTAGTCCCCAATTTTTGTGACAAAAGATAATTTTCCTCAATTCGTTGCAATAAATTTTGTTATTTAGGCCCCAATTTTGGTGACAAAAAATAAGTTTCCACAATCCGTCGCATATGTTTTTTCTTTGGTAATGATGAAATTTATTGCTAAATTTGTCGTCATTAGTTTTCTTGCAAAGCCTTTTTAATTTATATTTTTAAATACATCATGTTGAATCATATTAAAAGTATATTATAAAATTCTTAAAATATCCAACATTCATATAAAAGAACCCATATATATAGATAGCAAAATCTAAACATCCACAATACCAAACATAGCAACATCTAAACACATAATTATGTCCAAAACATCCATAGTATCAAACATCTACCAACTATCCTTAAAAGAACCTACATCATCCACAATACCAAACATAACAAAATCTAAATCCATAATTATGTCCAAAACATCCACAGTACCAAACATCTACCAACTATTCTTAAAAGAACCCACATCCATCAATGTATATTGTTGTTGCACAATTTTAAATATTTCAACAAAATAGACCATCAAAAATCAATGCACTGATCGTCAAAAGTATATCAACCAAGATTGCAATCATCATCTAAAGAATCAAGATAGTCCAAAGTGGTAGCCCGAGGTGTCACAACTGATCTTGAAGAAATCAACTTTTGTACCTCCTCATAGGTTCAGACACTCAAGTTTCCGACCGCGCATAGATAGATTCAGATTCAACTAGCAACAGTATATTAGCAGTGAGTCCTCATCATTCGAGGATATTCTTTTATTTTATTATTTCGGTAGACTGAGTATTTTAGTTGATGGAGTTAATTGGGGGATTGTCCTATCAACTCCACTTTCAGACAATTTTAGTTAGAGGCTTTTCAAACTAGTTTTCAGTCAGTATTCAATTTTACAGATTGTTATTTCAGTTGATATACTTTATTAGTATTTCAGATGTTTCGAACCTTATGGCATTTCAGCCTATTTTCCATATTTATTAGAGTATCATGTTTTAGTGCTCACAACAGATATCAGTCATGGGTTAGCTTGTGGTCCTTTGGGGTCGTAAACATCGTGTAGCGTCCGAGGTACAGACTCGGGGCGTTACAAACTTGGTATTAGAGCCTAAGGTTCAATAGTCTCCTAGGAAGTCTGAAAGCCACATCTAGTAGAGTCTTGTGCATGGATATGTAGCACTCCATACTTATAGACAGAAGGCTATGAGATATTTTAGGAAAAGTTTCCCTTCTTTCAGTATTCATGTCGTGCGAGTGAGCATGAGCTCATGTTTAACTCTTATCTAATTCGTTTCTTTCTTTCATTTACAGAACATGCCTCCCAAAAGGACTAATGAAAGAAGAACCGAAAATCAATCAGCACCTCAGCTCATTTAGACAGATCCCCTGGACGAGCATGTCTCCCATGCAGAATTCAGAGCTGCATTTACTACTCTAGCCAATTCAGTAGCAGCCAGAACGAATGGCCAGCTGTTATCCTGACCAATTAAGTGGCCAATACTGCTGCAACCAGGATTTTGGACTTGACCCAAATAAATCCTCCCCTATTCCCAGGATCTAAGCCAGAAGAGGATTCATAGGAGTTTCTCGATCAGGTTTAGAAAGTCACAAATATCTTGGGAGTGACTTCCAGTGAGAGTGATGAGTTAGTCGCCTATCAGCTACAAGATGTAACTCATACGTGGTTTAAGCAGTGAAAGGTAGACAGGGGCATAGATACAAAGCCCATAGAGTAAGAAGAGTTTGCTACTGCCTTCCTAGAGAGATTTTTTCCCTTAGAGCTGAGAGAAGCCAAGGTGTTAGAGTTCATCAATCTCAGGCAGGGCGGTATGAGAGTGAAAGAGTATTCCCTTAAGTTTACTCAGTTATCCAGGTATGTTCCCCATGTAGTAGCAGACAGAAGGTCCAGAATGAGCAAGTTCATATTTGGGGTGTCAGATAGTGTGGTTAAGGAGTGTAGAACAACGATATTGATTAAGAAGATGGACATATCCAGGCTCATGGTCCATGCTCAACAGATAGAAGAGGTAAGGTTAGAGAGAGAGAGAGGTAGAACAAGAGAGCTAGAATAGGTAGCTTCAATTTCAATCAACCTAAGTCAGAGGGCGGTAGCCGTTCGCAGTTTCGTCCAAAATCTTTAGTTTCAGCTCCGTCCTTAGCTAGTACTCAAGTATTTAAGTTCAGAAATGGTAACAGCGGTAGGGCGCTAGGCTCTAAATCCTAGGGTAGTATCAGCAGTGCTCGAACAAATCCTCTTTGTCAAAAATATGGTAGAAACCACAAGGGTGTCTGCAGAGTTGGCAATGATGTTTGTTTCGTGTGTGGAAAGCCAGGCCACAGATTCAGATATTATCCTCAATCAGGTTCTTAGTGTCAGCATACTCATTCTTTAGCTCAGTCAGGTCGCCTGAATCAGCAGGGTGCCGCTTCCAGTGCCACAAGTGGCAACGCCCTAACATGCTTTATGTACTTCAGTCCAGACAAGATCAGGAAAATTCTCCTGATGTGGGCACTGGTACGTTACAGATCTTCCATTTACATGTTTATGCCTTGTTACATCCAGGATCCTCTTTATCTTTTGTAACTCCTTATTTAGTCATTAACTTCGGAGTCAGTCCAGAAATCCTAACGGAGCCTTTCTCAGTTTCTACCACAGTGGGTAAATCTATCATAGCCCGACGGATATACAGGAACTAGGGGTGGCAACTTCAGCCCATATTTGTTAAAATAGTCCATTTAATCCATATTTAGTGAATTGGATCACTCATATTTCAAATGGGTAAATATGGACTTCAACTCATTTTAAAAGCTCATACAAATATGGACAAAATTGGTACCCATTTAAACACAGAAATCACCCACCAATGCTTAAAGTTTTAGTTTTTTTTCTTTTCTAGTTTCTTTTCTTCTTCTTTTTTTCTTTCTTTTTTCCTTTAATTTACTTTTTTTCTTTTTCATTTTTTTTAAATTTTTTTTACTCATTCCTTATAATTTCTTTTTTTCTTTCTCATTTTTTCATCTATTTTTTTATTTCTTTTTTCTTTGTATTCTTTTTTTTTTGCTTTCCCCTTTTTCATTCTTATTTCATCATTCGTATTCGCTTGAGACCTATATGGGTTAATAAATATAAGCTTCTAATTATCCCATTTAGCCTATATAATTCATAACATCTCTTATCAATTAAATATAATCCATAGTCTCACTCATTTATTATTATTTTTTTCTATCTTTTATTTCTCTTTCTTTTTTTAGTTTTTTTTAGTTTTTTCTTTCTTTTTTCCTTTAATTTACTATTTTTTTCTTTTTTCCTTTAATTTACTTTTTTTTGTTTTTCATTTTTTCCACTTATTTTTTACTCATTTCTTACACTTTTTTCTTTCTTATTTTTCATCATTTTTTTCTTTTTCAATTTTAATTCTTTGCATTCTTTTTTTTTTTGTATTTTCGTTTCCCCCTTTTTCATTCTTGGTTCGTCATTTTTGTCATTTTTCTTATTTTTTATATTCTTTTCCTCATTTTTTTTGTCATTGCATTTTATATTTTTTTTACTTTAAATTTATTTGTATCATACTATATATTTCAAATAAATTTATTATTTGAATAGTTTAGTTGTCACTATGTGCAATTTATCATTTGTATTTATATACAAATAAATATATGAATTAAAATCAACATGGGTTGTGGTGCAGTGGATGAAACTGCTCCACCCTTAACCAGAGGTCAAGGGTATGACCCTGGTTATGGAGAAAACCCTGTTGGGAGCGCTGCCACCTTAATGGGCTCTGCAATGCCTAATCCAAATTAGTCGGGGCTCCAATGCAGACACCAGACATCGGAAGTAAAACCAAAAAAAGTATATGAATTAATTGTATTTTTTTGAGACTAAAATGTATATGGCTGAGGATCCACATAGCCTTCGAATTATAAATGTTGGGCGAATATAAATCAATATGCGCTTATGGTATTTTCGTTATCATAAAAAAAACAAAAATAGAAAAAAATAAAAAAAGTAGAAAGAGAGGTAGAAGTTAGAGATAGAAGAGAGAGAGAAATATAAAGAAAGAATTGAAGAAAAAAATACAAAAAAAATCAAAAAAAAAAATAATGAAAAAGGAGAAAAGGAAAAAGAAAAAAGATGATGGTGAAAACAAATATACTGAGTGCTTATGATATTTTAGTCATCATCCATAATTTGTACTCGACTTAACCATTTCTTCAAAAATAAAAAAAATATAAAACATAAAATACAACCAAAAAAAAATGAGAAAGAAGTAAAAACAAAAAAATAAAAAATAGAAAAAAGAAGACTAAAAAGGAAAAGGAAAAAAAAAGAAAGAGAAACAAAGGATTGAGGGTAGAGATATAAGAGAGAAAAAAAGAAATGACAAAAAAATAAAAAAAGAAAAAAAAAAGAAAACTAGAGGCAACATATAGAAGAGAGACAAAAAAAAACTAAAAGGAAAAAACTAAAAAAATGGAAAAAAAGTCAAGTTGATATGATATAGAAATTTTAAGTTTTTAACTTGGGAGTTAAAGTGGGTTGAAACCATTTTTACCCAATCCATATTTGACCAAATCCATATTTACCCATATTTATATGTGCGGATTGCAATCCAAACCATTTTTGCTCGATCCATATTTAACCCATCCAAATCCAATCTAATCCGCCCATTTGCCACCCCTAATAGGAACTGTCCGGTTATGATATCTCAGAAAGTTACTTCAACAGACCTTGTAGAGCTAGAGATGGCAGATTTTGATGTCATTCTCGGCATAGATTGGCTCCATTCATGCCATGCCTCAGTTGATTATAGAAACAGAATTGTTCATTTTTAGTTTCCAAATGAACCAGTCCTTGAATAGAGGAGTAGTACCACAACGCTTAAGGGTCAGTTGATTTCATACCTTAGAGCGAGAAAGATGATATCCAAGAGATGTGTCTACCATCTTGTGCGAGTCAAAGACTCTAACTCAGAAACCCCCAGTCTTTAGTCAGTTCTAGTAGTAAATAAATTCTTAGATGTATTTCCTGAAGATCTTCCTGGAGTTCCTCCCGTCAGAGAAATAGACTTTAAAATAGACCTTCTTCTAGATACTTAGCCCATATACATTCTGCCTTATAAAATGGCACCAGCAGAACTTATAGAGTTAAAAGAGCAGTTAAAGGATCTCCTAGATAAGGGATTCATCAAACCCAATGTTTTTCAGTGGGTTGCACTAGTCTTATTCGTGCATAAGAAAGACGGCTCTCTTAGAATGTGTATAGACTACTGTCAGTTGAACAAACTCACAGTTAAGAATAAATATCCACTTCCAAGAATAGAGGACTTGTTTGACTAACTTCAGGGCCGCTAATTATTTTTCTAAGATAGACCTCAAATCAGGCTATCATTTGCTCAGATTCAGAGAATGTGACATTCCGAAAATAGCTTTCATAACCCGATATGGTCACTTCGAGTTTCTTGTCATGTCCTTTGGCCTAACAAATTCCCCAGCAGCTTTCATAAACTTAATGAATCGCGTGTTCAAATAGTACTTGGACATGTTCGTTATAGTCTTTATCGATGACATTCTTGTCTATTCCTATAGCGAGAATGATTACGCATAACACCTCAGAATCATACTTCAGACTCTCAAAACTCGTCAGTTGTTCGCCAAATTCAGTAAGTGCGAATTTTTTCTAAGGTCAGTAGCATTCCTTGGTCATATTATTTCCGATGAGAAACTGGCCTAGACCCATCTCTCCATCAGATATTCGGAGTTTCTTGGGTTCATCTGGCTATTATCGTCGGTTTGTTGAAGGGTTTTTGTCTATTGCATCCCCCATATCCAGATTGACTCAGAAGAAAGTCCAGTTTCAGTGGCCAGATTCTTGTGAAAAGAGTTTTCAGGAATTGAAGACTCGACTCACCCCAGCCTCAGTTTTGACTCTACCAGATAGTTCAGACGGATTTGTTGTGTACTGTAATGCATCCAGAGTAGGTTTGGATTGTGTCTTCATGCAAAAAGGTAAGGTCATAGCCTATGCCTCCAGACAACTTAAACCCCATAAGAAGAATTATCCAACTTATGATCTTGAGTTAGCAGCTGTAGTGTTTACCTTAAAGATTTGTAGGCATTATTTGTATGGGGTGCATGTTGATATGTTCACAGATAACAAAAGCCTTCAGTATATATTCTCTCAGAAAGATTTGAATTTACGTCAGAGAGGGTGGTTAGAGTTATTAAAAAATTATGACATGAATGTTCTGTATCATCCAGGCAAAGCCAATATAGTGGCTGATGCTCTCAGTAGACTGTCTATAGGTAGTGTTGCTCATGTTGAGGACAGTAAGAAGAAGTTAGTTCAGGGAGTTTATCAGCTTGCTCGACTAGGTGTCCGCTTAGTCAAATCAGTAGAAGGTGGTGTATGGGTTTAGAATAATTCTGAATCCTCTTTAGTTTCTGAGGTGAAGGAAAAATAGGATAGAGATCCAATCTTGTTAAGCTGAAAGAGTCAGTCAGAGATCAAAAAGTAGTTGTTTTCTCCCAAGGGGGAGATAGTATGTTGCATTGCCAGGGTCATTTATGTGTGCCAGGTGTAAATGGCTTGAGGCAAGAAATTCTTGCAGAAGCATATGGTATGCGTTACTCGATTCATCCATGGGCTACTAAGATATACTACGATTTATGGAAGATCTATTGGTGGAGTAGGATAAAGAAGGATATTACAGAATTTGTAGCAAAATGCTCTACATATCAGCAAGTTAAGATTGAGTACCATAAGCCTAGTGGGTCTATGTAGGAGTTCAGTATTCCCACATGGAAATGGGAAGAAGTGAACATGAACTTTGTGATGGGTTTGCCTCATACTCATCGTCATCATGATTCTATTTGAGTTATCATAGATAGGATGACCAAATCGGCCATTTCTTGCCAGTTCATACTTCCTATTCAGTCGAGGACTACGCTAAACTCTATTTCAGAGAGTTGGTTAGGTTACACGGAGTTCCAGTATCTAGTATCTCAGATAGAGGTACTAGTTTACCTCTTATTTCTGGAAAGCATTCCAAAAGAGTCTTGGTACCCAAGTTCATCACAGTACAACCCTCCACCCTCAGATATATGGTCAAGCAGAAAGGACTATTTATACTCTAGAAGATATGCTAAGAGCATGCGTTGTCGATTTTAAGGGTAGTTCAAATGACCACTTGCCTTTGATCGAAGTCTCATACAATAACAACTATCATTTCAGTATTCAGATGACCTTGTTTGAGGCTCTCTACGGTTGGAGATGTAGATCTCCAATCGGTTGGTTCGAGGTAGGTGAGGCCTCAGTAGTAGGGCCCGACCTAGTGTTCGATGCCTTAGAGAAGGTTCAGTTAGTCAGAGAAAAACTTAAGGCTACCCAGAGCCGATAAAAATCCTATGCAGATGTGAGGAGAGAAGATCTTGAGTTTGATATCGATGATTTTGTGTTCTCAAAAATCTCTCCCATAAAGAGGTTAAAGAGGTTCCGCAAGAAGGGAAAGCTCAGTCCTCGATATATCGGTGCTTATAGAATTCTCAATCATTTTGGAAAGGTATCTTATGAGCTTGAGTTGCCTTCAGATCTAGCCTCAGTACATCTAGTATTCCATGTATCCTTGCTAAAAAATACGTTGGTGACCAAGTAGTCATAGTCCCCTTAGAGGATGTAAATATTCAGAATGATCTCTCTTTCGAAGGGGTTCCAGTCCAGATCTTCGATCATCAGATTCTCAGACTGAGAAACAAAGAAGTTTCCTTGGTCAAAGTTCTTTGGCGGAATCAGTCCTTGAGGAAGCTACTTAGGAAGCAGAAGCAGATATGTGGACCAAGTATCCTCACCTCTTCTCCACAACCTCAAATCCAGCTTAAGGTAACAGTCTTCCTTAGCTTTACGCAGTTCTATGTTCAACTATAATTATCACTTAGTATCCATTACCATTGCATATTCAGTCATGCATTCATGAATCAGTTCAGTCATGTAGTCATGCATCAAATATGCATGTTCAGTGTATAAACTCAGCCTATCAGTGTCTCGGCTTAATTAGTCTCATTCGAGGACGAATGTTCCCAAGGGGGAGATATTATAATACCCTGTATTTCCTTAGCTTCAGATTAACTCTCAGTTCATGAGTTATCCAACATAAAAATTTTGAAATTCTCTTTATTTTATAATTTAGAGCCTGCCATTGCATAGAAAATTCAATTAACTTTCCAACGATAAAAAATTTGCCCAAATCTGATAAATGGGTAAGAAGTTATGGCGATTTTAAGTTTCAATCATTAAACACCGTCATTTTTATCACTAGCACATCGCAGAGCCAGTCTAAATGACAATTGTCAATTTCCAGTGTGACTCTACGATCTCACTCCATCGCAGAGGGCTTCTAATACCCAATTATCCAATTCCAGTAAGGGACCGCGATATTGGCGTGTTGCGCCAAGGACCTAGTTCACATTTGATTGTTGAGTCGACAAATCCATTTTTAAACTAAAAGATTGTTGAATTATCAACTTTCATGCCTGAATTGAATTGAATTCATGTTTATGTTATTATTGGGTTTTAGTCCATGATTAAATTACATGCTTTTATGAAATAAATCATTCTATGTGTTAAATTACATGATCTTCATGATAAACCCTTCAATTTGCAAGTTGATTGAGGTAGCCATGATAACTATATGTTTTGATTATTGTATAGCCTAAGCATTCTCCCCATGTGTTTGATAAAATGCCTATGTGAATGAAATAGTGTCATTATAACATAATAGCATGTATTCCACATTCATGTATAAGTAGATGCATTACAAGTGTTTGATTAAATGCCTCTATGAGTAAACTATGGGCAAGTATACATTGTTATGATTTTCAAGAGTATATTATGCTTTTTTTTTTATGCTATCGAGTCCTGGGGGTGTTTAATACCCGACAATTTTGCTGTGTGCCAAAAGCCAGTGTCAGTTATAGAATCTCAGTCATGTCATGATCAGTAGTACTCTTAGTTAGTTACAGAGCTCAGTAGGACTCAATCAGTTACTGAACTCAGGAAAACTCAGTAAGCTCAGTATCAGTCCAGTCCAGTTCAGTATACTCAGTTCAGTGTCTTTCAGTTGGGAATAGGATTTAGCACAAAGTGAACCTAAGGATGGGGGCTCACCTGCCAGTACAAGGTGTGATCTCTAGAAGCAATCCTTGCATTCTAGAACTACGTAGCCAGCGTAGGTTGAGATATCAAACCCGCCAGTTGATGGTTGATGAGGTGTTTTAACCTGATAGATGAGGGTTCTACCATTATCATTAGAGTACCTGCTAGATGAGGGTAACTCTTTAATGTCTTCACCCGTGGCACAATACTAACACCCTTCCAACTGGGGTTACAGGTTGGACCCTAGTTATCTTATTTGGGGCATGTTGGTTAGATGATTACCTCCCACAGTCTCAGTCTCAGTCTTCAGAATAGAACTCAGTTTAATTTTACAGAATTAGGACTGTCAGATACAGTCAATTAGTATCAGTAACTTAGTTATCAGTAACTTCAGATATAAGTTACTCAGTACCAGAACTTAGGACTTAGCTTCAAAAGAGCTTAGTCACAATATTTATTTATAAGTACATTAGTGCATACTCAATATTTACAGTAGTATCAGTTATCTATGTACTCTCATGTTCAGTTATTCTATATCATACAGTCAGTTATTGTTCATGCATATGAACCCTTGCATTCAGCCTTACCTCATCTAGCATACCAGTACATTCCACGTACTGATGTATACTCTTTCTTTGCATTATGATGTCTCATATCATAGGTTCGGACGCTCAGGTTCCTAACTGCGCATAGATAGATTCAGATTCAGCCAGCAGTAGTAGATTAGCAGTGAGTCCTCATCATTCGAGGATATTCTTTTATTTCATTATTTCAGTAGACTCAGTATTTTAGTAGATGGAGTTAGTTGGGCAATTGTCCCATTAACTCTACTTTCAGACAGTTTTAGTTAGAGGCTTTTCAGACTAGTTTTTAGTCAGTATCAGTTTTATAGATTATTATTTTAGTTGATATACTTTATCAGTATTTCAGATGTTTTGAATCTTCTAGCATTTCAGCCTATTTTCTGCATTTATTACAGTATCATGTTTCAGTGCTCATAACAGATATCAGTCATGGGTTAGCTTATGGTCCTTTGGGGTCGTAAGCACCGTGTAGCATCTGGGGTACAGACTTGGGGTGTTACAACTGACACTTAAAACCAAATAGGCATAACAGAATAAGCATATCTTCTTCAGCTTGGTAGCAAAGTGGACTTCAGTCTCAACAATTTGGCCATTAATTAACATATTTCAGGAACCACACCACTCAACTAACTGAACCAAATAGCAAGTCAGAAATGAAACAATCTAATTAGATAGTCCATTTAAGATGGAATTACAATATAGCAGAGTTATCATCAAAGTGGTCCAGTTCTTGCTTTTCGGGTGAACAAAACAAAATAGTAGCAAGATAGAATCCGAGTAAAGTATGAAAATCTAAATCTAAGAACTGCATTGAGTTTCACCAGAATATATATTTCAATTATTTATTGAATACAAATAGTTATGTTTAACATGTTTACCTTCGATGTGAAACTGGAATTTCGCGCCCCTGTTATTAGGTTGTCCAAGATAGTGGGAAAGTCAATAATCATTCTGCGCTCAACTGCATATTTGAACAATGTTTATTCTATTTTCAAATGTTAAGTCACCGTTGTTGAAATTTTGCTATTTTATTTTAGTTATCGGTTTGTTCCATGGTGGTTGTTATTCTTATACGTAATCGACCATCTCGACTTTGGTAAGTCTGACAATTCTTAGTGCTTTAATTTGTCTTTCACTTTGGCATAAGTTGTGTCATGTTACACTTATCTTACCACATACGTATTTGATTAGTACTAATATCACTGTGGATATGTTACATTCACTAATGTCTGGTTGGATATTGCACTGCATTACAAAGTTAAAATAGATTGGCCTTTTCTCTTCTTCTCATGATGTCTACTCTTTTCTATTCTATATGTCTTCTCTAACTTAATTTGCTACAAGACTGGAATGAGCATATTTTCTTCAGCTTGGTAGCAAACTGGACTTCAATCTCATCACTTTGACCATTAATTAATGCATTTTAGGACAGAGTATACAATCCAACCCCAAGATTAGTCGATGAATTAGATGACATAACAACTAATGCTCTTTTTTGTGCCAAAGTTGCTGCTCGACATCCTTAATTTGATGAGTCTTATATGCATAGGCTTTTCTTTTACTAGTCATGATAGGTTGATTAGGATATTGGTTGCTAGGGGGCGAAGGAGTTTTTTCAATCCGATCGGTGTAAACATGATATTAATTAGTTTAGTCTTTGTCCTTTCTTAAGAGATTGCAGACTTGACTCCATCATTAAGTTTAATCGATTTGTTGGACCATGTAGAAACTTAGATAAATTGGTTCATTATACCAGCCTCAACTTATGCAAAGCTTTAATGGTTGAAGTTGCCTATTATGTCTCAATACTAACTGTAAACATATCATCAAATATATTTAAGAACACAACTGATCTATATTCTGCATCAGCAGCTTCCCTAAAAGGATCAGATATCATTTTGCACTGCCTATGAGTCCATCCCAGTCTCTAATAAGTTAAAGATTCTTGGTAGATGGACAATCATTGTATTACCTTGTCAAGTTCTGTAACACAACATCCAGTGGATAGACTACATTTTGGAGTTAATAGACTTCCAAATTCGCTTATGTGAAATTGGTTGTTGGGATGCCATGAAAGATATGTTAAATGACATCAAGAGTGTGTTAGGTACGAAAAACAACATTCCCTAGGAGTGTTTGGTTACCTTGAAATCTGGAATACATTTTCTCCCTTAGAAAAATGTATATTAATCACCTCTTCACTTAAAGAGCAAGGTAGCATTTTCCTTTACAAACATCCAACTCTTAATTTTTTTTTCTTCTCATAGCTCAACTCTTAATCTTGTTTTAATCAAAATTCAGAAGCTTATTGACAAGATATTATTCTCATACCTTGCCCTACAGCTATACAATTTCTTTAATACCAATCCAACACTAGAAAATAATTTCCTAATTAAGGAATTTGACTTAAAACGGTAAAAAAAATTGAAGCTTGAGAAACTGAAAATATTTTCCACAGTTATACATTTTCATTAGCACCCAAGGGTAAGGGTCTATTGTACGTAGCCTTATCCTACCATATAGGAGCAGTTGTTGATAGTCTTTAACCCTTATTTGTTTTCCTTTGTTTGAAGTTGCAGCTTTCGTACGTGAACTCTCTATTTATGTTGTTGTATAGTGTTTCACTTAGTAGGTAATAGTTTCATTACCAGATTCAAATTATATGTCCTGTTATTCTGTTTTTTTGTATTCAATGTACACTATGATGTTATGTATCCAATTACATAAAGTAAGTTTATTCTATTTCATTTGTAATCCTATTGTGTAACTATGCGTTTTGCTTGTAGGAATAAGAAAAGTAATAGCCAGGAAAAACTATAAAACAAAGACATTGTGAAGTCAAATGTTTAAAATAAAAAGAAAGACAACTGATATCCAAATGGAGAGAAATATTTGACGTCGTGTTGCTTACAGAGAAATGCCATCTGAATAAAAATGGCACTTCTTGAACGACGAAGAGTGAAATATGCTGCAAAAAGAAAACTATCTTAGATAATTCTACTGATAGTGTTTCTAATTCATCATTTTCTTCTTTAGAGCCTGACAACATGATTCTTTCTCAGCCTACTCTCTATATTAGGGATAAGCCTTCTGCTTCCACAAATGGTTGGTTAAATCAAATTTCATTTTCACTTCCTACCACCATTTATTTTTCACTTTCACGAATCTAAAATATTGCAGGATTCAAAGCAACACAGATGGGTTGCTGGAATATCGACCAATTACCCTGCTCTCCTTCTATTTTAAAAAAAAATTCAAACTGTAAATTTTGTGTAGCCAAAAAATTTCAATACGAAACTCCAACCTTCTGTTGTAACAATGATTCCATAAAATTAGTATCACACCAACTACCTCCTGCTTTAAAGCATCTTTATTACGGTCACTCTGAAGAATCTAAACATTTTCTTCCTTACATCAGAACATCTAATAACATGTTTGCCTTTATTTCACTTGGCGTAAAGTATGATAAGGAGTTGGCAAATATGACTAAAGGTATCTACACATTTAAGGTACAAGGACAAATACACCATTTCTTATCTAGCCTCACTGTTATAGATAATAGAGCCAAAAATTTACAACTTTATTTCTTTGACAATGAGAACGAGAGAGTAAATAGAATGGCCTTCTGGAAAAACTAGACAAATTTGTTATTGAAAACTTGATGGATATTATGCGAATTAATCCATACTCTCAGTTTCGAAAATCTTTAACACATATTTCAGATTTGTCTAATTTCTATATTACACTTAAATGTGATTCTAGCTTGGATCAATGAACATACAATTTACCCAATATATCACAAGTAGCAACTATATGGACTGACGAAGAATTAAATAGTCCTATTTCCACATTATATATTCATATTCACACACATACTAATAGTTGTCAATTGGTTCACTATTACTATGGTTGCTACAACTCCTTACAATACCCTCTATTATTTCCATATGTTGAAAATGGATGGCATTGTCGCATACAAAAGATTTTGCAACCAAATAATTCTTCTAGAAATTGTTCTCCTTGTAAACATGAACAACTTTCACTTGTCACAAACATGTCTTCCATTGATGAATACCTTAATATTGAAGAAGGAATTTTACAAAAAGAACGACAAAAAAAAATACTGTTTCCTGCCAAGAATATTATTGTTACAAACTTCAAATTAGAGATAATGAACAAAATGACACTTTACTTTCTGGAAGATTATTCCAATAATATTCGTTAGATCAATATATAAAACTTGAAACACAAAGATTGGACTTATTTTTACTCAATCAAGATTTATTTTGAACTGAAATATTAGCGGGGCTTACTGATCTACAAAGACTAGAAGAAAGAGAAGTTTCAAATATCGGCCAAAAAATATTCTTGCTTGCTAGCTTTACAGGGGTCCACGAGATATGCGACATAGATACATGGATGTCATTGCATTAGTATAAAATTTTAAAAAATTGGTTATCTTCTTAACAATGACATGTAACCTTTCATGGCCTGAAATAGATCATCCGTTGCTGACAACTGATGAAATGCGACATAGACCCCATTTAATAAGTCGAGTATTTAAAGCAAAAGTGAAAAAATTAAAGTCAGATAATGTTAAAATAAAAATATTCAAAAAAGTTGTTGCCTATATGTACACTATAAATTTCAAGAAAAAGTCTTTTTCATGCTCATTTTCTTATTACACTTGAGGATGAGTATAAGTTATTAACACCAGAGGATTATGACAAAATCGTTGTGCTGAAATAACCGACGCCGACAGAAATGAATATTTACACTCTTTGGTTGTTAAAGATATGATGCATGGTCCTTGAAGAACTTTAAATCCCAAAAATTCATGCATGAAAACAAAAGGAACTTGCAAATTTAAATACCCTAAAAATTATGCAAATAAAACATCTAAAGGCGAAAATTCTTACTTAATTAATAGAAGACGAGACACTGAAAAATTTGTAAAAGTTAGAACTCAATATCTTGACAATTCATGAATCGTAACGTACAATCCAAATCTCCTGAGCAAATTTAACTTCCACATAAATATTGAAATTTGTGCAGATATTAAAGTAGTTAAATATATCTACAAATACATTTGCAAAGGTTATGATAAAATAAGTTTCAACCTCCAAAGTAATGAAACTAATACAGAAATAGATGAAATAAAAAAGTATTGTATAGGTAGATGGGTATCACCACCAGAAGCTATGTGGCGTATGTTTGCCTTCCCTATTAGTGAAATGAATCCAAATGCGTATCAGTTCCAGCTACATCTTGAAAACCAACAATTTATCTCTTTCAAAATAATTGTAAAATTAAGTTTAATTTTGAACAATCTAAGAAATAAAAGACCAATGCTAACAGAATTTTTCACAATGAATCAAATGAATAAACATGCCATAGAACTTAATTTACTATACAAAGAATTCCTACAACACTTTGTCTGGTCAATCAACAATAAACTATGGACACACAGGAAATAAGGTTATGCTATTGGACGCATTGTAAGCTGTTATTCAACCGAAGGAGAAAGATGCTATCTTCGGTTATTACTAATGAATATACAAAGTCCTAAATCATATAACAAACTTAGAACTATAAATGACATATGTTGCCCACATTTAGAGAATCTACAGAAAAAAAAGAATTGTTAGCTTTCTATAATAACTTAATTGAATGTTTATCAGAAGCTAGAACTTAACAAATGTCATATATTTTGCGCAACTTATTTGCCACACTATTAGTATATTGTAATCCCGCTAACTCAAAAGCTTTATGGGAAAAATTTGAAAGACTCATGTCTGGAGATTTTACAATTACAACAAATATACAAACAACTAACATTAGTTATATAGTTATGAACCACATAAACACTATATTTCATTCAATGGGATAAAACATAAATGAATTCAAATTCATATCACAAAATTTTACACCTTTCACATTTTCTTACAGAATAACACAAGAGTCTAGAGATATCTATTTAGAAAGAAACATAGTTGTAACTGAAGAAGATATACTGCTAAATAATAAACTAAATAGAGAGCAACATGCTACTTACAATGCTATTCTTAGTAAAATATTCTCAAATGAATTGGGAGCTTCTTATATTGATAGATCAGGAGGAACTGAAAAAACTTTTTATACCGAGCTATAGTAGCTACTGCAAGATCCAAAGGACTTAATGCTTTAGCTACAACAACTTTCGGTGTTGCAACTTCTGTTCTACCCGGACGATGAATTTCTCACTCACGCTTCAAATTTTCTATCAACATAGGCGAAAGCTACAACTGTAATATAAGTACACAAAGTTCACTTGTTGCTTTAATTCAAGATACCAAGTTAATAGTATAAGCTGAAGTATCAATGACAATGAAAAAACTTGTAGAGACTTTTGATTTATTGTTGAGTGATCTTACAAATACAAATATATATTTTGGTGGAAAAGTTATTATTTTGGGACAAACATTACCAGTTGTGAAAAGTTAAGTAAAAGAAGATTTTACTCGTGAATGTTTATTAAACTCGGATATCTAGAATTATCTTGAAAGATTTCGGCTAACAGAAAATATGCGTGCACTAGAAGATCCTATATTCTTTGATATTTACTTAGAATTGGGCATGTAAAGGAACAAGTTAATCACCATAACAAAATTGAGATTTCAGAATCCTTTCTTATTCCTTTTACAAATGAGAAGGAGTCATTAAACAATTTATTCAAAACTATTTACCCTGACTTAAACATGATCATGATTGATACATCTGATGTAACATCAGGTGTTATATTAACAACCAAAGTTGATTTTATAAATGAAATTAACTAAATGTTCATAGATCAATTTCCCGGGGGTTGCTGTGACATTCGTCGATATTGATGAAACTGTAGAGCGAAAAGACCAAAGTGAGTTTGAAGATTTCTTACATACTTTGAATCCCACAGGACTGCCTCCTTATAAGTTAGTTCTAAAATAAAATTGTCGAATTATATCACTACGCAATTTAAATCCTTCTGAAGATTTATGTAATGTTACCCGCTTAATTTGTATATATTTCACAACTCATATTATTAGTGCTAAAATTGCAAGTAGAGATTTCAAAGGCAAACATGTTTTCATTTTCCGCATATCCTTATTTTCGCCAAAAGATGAAAAATTACCAATTCAATTCAAGAGAACATAATTTTCCATTCAATTATATTTTGCAATGATTATAAACAAAGCTCAAGGTCAAATACTAGATTTTGTTGAAATTTATTTATGTGAACTTGTATTTTCACATGGCCAACTTTATGTTGCTTTATCAAGAGTAAAAATTCAAACTTTATAAAAATGATAATACGACCAGCAATAACAGATGATCCCGATGATCATTCTACTTACAATATAGTATATAAAGAAATTATTAACAAGGCATTCTTTTACAAATAATTTTGACTATTTCCATGTAAATTTCCTACATTTTTATTTTTACTATTTACAATTCATCAACTGACTCCTACTCTGCTTATATAATCTAAAAAATCTTTATGTTTTGCAGGTAGTCAACTTTAGAGTTATAAATCTAATCGAAGTTGGAAGCACCTTTTCATAAACAGGCCTTGTGAGTACCTTTGATTACATGTATTCAGAGTAAGAATCTTATTCTAGCTGGCATTACGTGATGTTTTATAGCTGCATTTTCCAATTTTTCTACGCTATGATAATATCTGCAATGCTTCTATCTCCTAAAAGTTTTATTGGATTCAATAATCATATTCAAAATCACCCTTCAATACATTTGTTTCTCTGAAGCTAACTCAAATACAATCAATGTGAATAAAAAAATATGCCCTTATGTGCAGCAACGTATAATTGATCAAGAAGTTGGATATGTGTTTACATATATTTTTCCTATGATGAGATTATTGTACATAAGTTCACAAACATGCACATTTAATTTGGGTAATAGTTTCTGCCTCCTTTGCTTTCTTATTCATCTTCAAATTGATGTGTGTTAGTTTAAATTCTTTTACCAATTGATACTACAATAGATCTAAAGAAGCAGAAGTTGTACTAAAGTATTGCCCAAATTATTAATTTGTTTAATTCATCTTGAGATCTTCAGTGTGTCTCATGAAATGGTCTGGCTATTTTCTATCAAACATATGAGAGCTTAAAGAAATAAATATGTGTCTATTGTTTTTGTAAAACAAGAGGATGCTAACTCTTTATGCACTCTCCCATAAGAAGTGTGTTTCATTAGATTCATCTAATTCAAAAAGTTTAAAAGTAAGTGTCAAGAGCTGATCTTTTACCACATAAACATCTCCCTAAGAAATATTAAGAAATTGAAATCATATAATTCTCTAGTGTTCAGATTTAGAAGACCAACAATCAGGTAATCTTAACAAGATTAAATGTATTCTATGACAATTTAGGCTAAGTTTTTATACTAGATTCATCAACGATTTGTAGTCCTCAACTTAATAAATCACCATTGGATTATTGAAATATAATTTCAATGCTGATAAGTTTAGATTCATCTACATATGTAATTATTATTCCGTGATTCATTGTTTTATTTGTGAAAATTTTTGCAGATTAACCAATTTTTTTTTGCACATTTTGGCTTTCATGAAACAAAGGTAATCAAAGTCTAAACTAATTTATCCTTCTCCACTCAAAGGTTCCACTAAAAATTAGTGACTGCTCTTCTTGGCTTCTGTGATGACTGATGACACGAATTCTTTGTGATTGATTTGTGTAATTTTCTTGTGGTTGCATAGATATTTGGAGCTTGTATTTGATGCTGACCTTTGTAACTTGGACATCTTTGTCCATCCCTGCTTGTATCTTTCATTTTCTTGTTCTCTCATTAACAAATTTACTTCTGTTAGAAGTCCATATTGTTATCAATCTCAAAAACCAAATTTACATTGTATTCTAAATCTTTAGGATAAATTGGATCGATGAGCATGATTTACAATATGTTAAAATTTATATCCGCTTATCATGAATTTGTGATAATCTACTATGTTGGTATATTAAATTTTTATCAAAATATTTTTCACTGAATTTGTAACAATTTAGTCACTACAAATCTGGAGCCTTCTTTTCATATATGTGTCCTTGATAATTTATTTTATTCTCAATTTGCTCATTATCTTGATAATGTGCCATTGCCAATAAAGGATCAACATCCACCTTGAACTACAAAAGATCATTTGAACATACCATATTCATACAGTTTGTAATAATTTTATAATAAACATATTCTGCTCATTTTTATGATGAGTTTGAATTGTTTGTGTGATCTAATACTCTTGGTCAGAGATTGAAGAAATAGATCGAGCTATTGCAATATCTCTCTCAGAGGAGGACCAGAAAGGGAAAATTGTATTTGGTGAGTAATAGTTGCTTCAATATTTATCAATCGTAGATTTATATTACTCTGCTATGTTTCGAGTCTAATGCTTGGTTTTTTCGTCCTTCAGAGATATCCACATTAAGTATGTAATGTCAACTATCCTTAAAATTTAAATTTTATCCAGTTTTGTTTAGCATGAACCATCTTGACAATTTAAACAAATATGAAAATCACTTTTGCTATTTTGCAGGTTATAAAAAAGATGACAGAAAGGCTAAATATACATGTAATCACCCCTCAAACACCATATGCGAGATGCAAGTTAACTTCTTATTTCAAAATCAAATCAGCTATTTACATTCCTTACTTCTGCCTCTTATATTACTATTGATAAAACTACCTTTAGGATAATAAAGTAAAAGTAATTGTCTACGATGATGATATCTCCCCTTATCAAGATATGTTTCAACTGTTTCACACATATTTGATAATGGGTGCACGCGTACAACAACCAACTCAGACATATGAAACACCGCTGTATATATTCGAATGGATTATTGATAAAAAAATTGTAGTGAATTTAATTGATAAAGACGACTCAGATGAAAATGAGTTACCACCACCCCGAATGATCAATGTCACGTTATTTCAAGATATCAATAATCAAGCCTCCCGATCTGCAAAAGAACAACTTAGAAAGTAGAATGTAGTATGATCATTTCATTCTTTCTATCATTAAATATCTGTTTCAACACAAGCTAACATATACATTTTTCCCAACAGATGTGTTAGCAATAGTTGACAACTACTTTCCTCCAAGATATGTTAGCAACATTTAATAAAAGATTGCAGGAACTCCTTCTTATTGATATCAAGTAAGCATATTTGGTAAATTTACTACCATTCCTCCTGATTTACTAGGAAAAAATATACAACATATTGATTACTACACTATACACAACAAGCAAGCTTACACATTCACATTATGGAGAGAAGCTCTTATTAAAGAAGAAGGCAAGAAACTCATCACACAGTTTCAACAACATTCAATTATCTGTATCAGTCGTATTGGAGTATCTAAGTACAATGGTCAACTAATCAGTATACCATAATTAATTTACTTATATCACCTTATACTTTCTTCCATAACATTATTGTTATTATAATGATTGTAGGCATATCGTTGACTACAAAATTTAACACAACGATATAGATTGATCCACCTTATTCAGAATGCCTTCAACTGCACTCATGGTATCAACTTACTTTACTCTAGTTTGTACTAATTTATACATTATTATTGATATGCTAAAATCAATCAAACACCAACTCAAATAGGGTTGCGGAAATGCTCAAATGCTCAACTCTTTCACAATCAGAAGCACATCCCAATCTGGATATTTGATCTCTGCTCCAGTAGATGAACATATAGTGTCAATTACCATTATTCAGTCACAACAAGATGTTAGTACCATATCTATTCACCTGATTCACAACTTATGCTAAATTTATCCTACTGATGATAAATAACACCTTCTTCATAGGGTCATGCTTTCACAATTGATGTGCAAATAATTTTGTTAATCTGCCTCAAATGTTGTTATGTCTTAGGCTGTCCAAACTATCCACAAGAAGTAAGACATACAGTGAAAAGAAAATTTTAATGTATGAATTGTCATCAGTGAAATATGTTGATTCCCAAGTAATTTGGTACTAATATTATACACATATACACCCACAATATCAGTAAGATATTTTTTTATTAACTTAAGTACTAACACATATTACTGCAGGTGTTGATTCGATGTCAATCTTAAAGATGACACTGGCTCAATAATTGAAACTATTAGTGGTAAAGAAGGAGAAAAATTATTGTCTCTTACAGCAGAACAAATTTATGAGCTTGCTTCAATTGAGGTAAAAAATTTAACTATCCAACATACACATCACCTTAATTATTCAACAAACATAAAAATTAAATATATTTTTTCATAGAATGAGTCCCAGTCAATGCAAAATGATGAAATTAGACTGAATCAAAATCTGTTCAGAATTCAAGTGAACATTATAGCTGTTTGAATTCTGTTAGTTCTTTTTTACCATTAAATCATGTTTGTCATTCTTGTGCCCCGAGATTTATCTTCTAAATTTATTGATTGATACACATGCAATAAAAGAATATGGCTCAATAATTTAAAAAATTCTTGTATAAAATTTCGCTTTGTAAGTGAAGATAGAACTGATGCAAGTTAAGTATTGCAAGCTCTGCCTTAGTTTAAGATTCATCAGCTTAGAAGCATAACTTTGTGTTCTTGTCATCACTAAAAATAAAAATTACAATAATGCTAATTTTCAACTATTAGCTCACATAATTAGGAAACATTCTGAATAGGCACAGGTATTACTAAAGCCTAAGAAAAATGAAAATAGAAAAGGTTCCACCAAAGTGACTAGGAGTTCTAAAAAATATTGAAAAATTATTCACAATTGAATCTTTCATTAGTTTTAGTTCTTTCATGAATAATAATGTTGAAGAGTATTATTTTCATTAGTTTTCAAATCAATTTCAAATACCTAAAATGCAACTAATCGGAATGTATATGTTTCTTCCACTAGTACCTTTTCAATCATGAATAGTCAGTTCTTCAAGTCCATAATACCTAAATTTATTATGTTATGTTACATACCGTTTAATCTGATAAATTTATTATGTGATATTGCAGTCTGTTCTATCTGATCGTATCGATGGGAAAAGCTAGCTGTTACTTCTTGTTGTTTATGTACTTACTTGTATGTCTCCATTTTATCTTTTATTTTCAGAGTTGTCGTAACTATTTTTGCTCCCACTCTTTTCGGCCTTCATTTTCTTATAAAAAATGATCAATTTAATCTTTCATTGGCTTAGTTCAGTTTGGTCTATTCACTAATTCTACTTATGCATGCTCTTATGACTGATTTTTCTTTGTGAATATAGTTTTATAGACCTCGATATGTCAGACAAATGCAATCATCAGTTGTTTATAAAAACTCCCTGTTGCAGCTTGATTTTCAGTTCGTCTTTCAATTTGATGATCCGATAACAAATGCAATCATGAAATAAAGGTAATTAAACTTACACTTTGTCTTTATCCTTTTCCTAACTATTAAATCTAGGACTCTTACACTCACAATAAGAACCCTGGTATCATCTTTTGCTCAACTAATTTCAACCAATAGCATTGGACCTGTAGCAAAAATAGGTTCAAATGACCACTTATATGTTAGCATTTATCAGCTCTCACAAATATTACTTCAGGTCCAGTATGTCATCATGTTATTTATCTTATTTAATGCAACTCATGCTTAGTTAATGAAATACAACGCATGTTGTCTTTATAACTTGATTTCGTACTATGTTTAGAACATAATGTTCGCTGTCTATTGATTATGAAACAATTCTCCTATACTTATGCAGCTGTGAGGTCTCAGAAAATCGGGTTTATTCTCCAGTGTTATCTTGAAGAAAATGGTATTTCCATAACCAACCAACAATGTACAATGCTCTTGTGCCAATAACTTTTAGCTTTAGCATTTTTTGTACCAACAAATGCTAATATTTAATACTTTCACGATCTAGCAACGTTGCAATGTAATCGTTGTTTCACATATTATGAAAATAATTATTTTATCTACCATCACAATTTCACCCGTGCATCGCATGGTCTCGGACCGCCTAGTTTCACAAAAAATTTATGTCTAATATCAGAACACACTCATATGGTTCGGACATCATGATAATTGAATTTCAGTAGTACCACTCTATACTCTTTATTAGGGGTGTACAGACCAAACCGTCAAGTCAAATCAAACCGAGAAAAAACAATTAGCTTATGATTTGGTTTGGTTGGTTTGGCGTTTGAAAAAAAAAATCTGACCATTCTTAATTTGGTTTGGTGTTAACAAAAAAAAAAGTCAAACCAATCCCAAATCAAACCGACATAATATATATATATATATATATATATATATATATATATATATATATATCCCTTTAAGTTGTAATATTTGTCCATTAATTGCTAATAAAATTATCCAAAACCCAATATAAACTTAAAACCAAAACTTTTCACTCTTCATCTTACTTTTTAGTTTCAAGAGAGTTTTTCGCTCCTTAATTTTTCATAATTGTGGTTTTTCATTGGCACATGAGTGAAAACCTACTTGATCTAGTCTTCAATCACAATATAATTATAAAAAAATAAAAGATTATAAAAAAAATTAAAAAAACCCCAAAAAACGAAAGAGCCGACTAAAACCTAAACCGAAAAAATTGATTTTATGTTGGTTTGATTTGGTTTATAATTTTAATAAACCAACATAATTGGTTTAGTTATTTGCATTATAACAGATGCCAATTTCAATTTACCATTCGAGCTGATACTCGCAACAACAACAATTTCAAATAAAATTGGAGAACAACTATTTTCTCTCACTGCGGCAGAAACTTATGACATATGTTGTGTCAAGGTAAATTACTCTACAATGGATATCCCAAGTTTTAGTGTCTTTTGGATGTAATTGTTAATAAAATCTCATTTTACCCGATAAAAGAAACAACTGTGAGACTATGTTATGATTCTAGGTCGCATTGAAGTATGAGCATCTAAGTAGCAAAGTTGTAGCTATGTTCCTCACCCTTTGGTATGAGTGACAAGTTTAGATACCGAACCTTTGTCTTTAACTTCTGATTTTGAGTGCTTTTTTATAGTACTTTGATGTTTGAACAGTTTAGGATTTAGTCAACCAAAAAATAAATACACCAGCTGATTATGCATACACTTTCTCTTCTAACAAAAGAATATGAACAGATATCTCTATTTTTCACATTTTTTTGGTGTGTGCAGTGTGTGCATACTCTCATACATTTATTTATAGAGTTTAATGTTGGGGAATAGGTACTTCTCAGATTATATCTTTTTTTTCCCCTGAAAAACAAATGACCTACTTTTGTAGGTCACCTTTTGTGTTTTCTAAATTTGCCGCTTATATGTATTTTATGCACATTCCTTTTAGCTCTTGATCTTACTATTCAAGTTACTGCTTCTTCCTAAATCTTTTCTCCCCTGGTCTCTTATGCATCTTTCCATATTATTTACAATTCCTAATTTAGTTATTCTTTTAAATTTGTGTCAAATTCCCTTTGTTGTTCGTCTTAATTTGTACATGTGCGATCTGAAATCTCTCTCCCATGCTTATTTTGGGGTTATGTGGTTTCTTTTCCACATACTTCCTCTACTTGTTCAACTGCTGTGGGTTTTCCCATGTCACAAAAGATAACAATTGATTACTTTACAGCTACGCAGATACTTTTTGCTAAATGCTGTCAAGAAGCTACGAAGATCGCAAATGCTGGTAAGAAGCTATGTAGAACACAGATCGCAGAACAGATCGTAAATAGTATAGCATGTAGGCATGCTGTATAAATGATGCAATCATGAATATAAACAAGATTGCAATTGACAATCATATACTATATACCTGTAAATAATACGTCAGTTAGCTAAAAAAATTATTTCAATGTTGGGCTCGGGCTAGCACGGGCCATCACTATCTAGTATATATATAAAGGAGACTATTAGTCCATTCTATGTGGCATGCCTAAGAATTAAGAAAAGCTATTTATCTTTTTTGAACTTTTTTTTAATTTTTTCTCATTTGTAAATCATAAAATACTATTAATCAATTGCAATGAATTCTAATAAATATAGTGATATGTCATTCAATAAGCAAAAGCAAGTGGTGGTTAAGTAAAATCATAAGCAATTGATAAATTGTTGTTACAAAATCAATGCTTATGAAAAGTTACAAGTATTATGACTTTAGTTTTAGCCGTTTTTAATCCTATGGTTTCCCCTCATAAATCAAAGGCCATTAGTGTTGAAATTTGTATTATATTTTGTTCATTAACCTCAAGTATAAATAGACCTCAAGTATATAATTAATTCACACAATTGACTTGAATCAACTCAGCAAATATGTAACAATTTATCAAATGCTGGTACTTTGATTTTTATAATACCCCATATTTCCCTAGCTCAGTTTAGCTCTCAGTACACCAGTATTTCTATATAAAATTCTCAAAATACTCTAATTTTTTTCATTTTAACACTTGTCATTGTGTAGGAAATTCAGTCGGCTTTCCATCAATATAAATTTCGCTCAAATTCGATACCCGGGTGAGAAGTTATAACATTTTTAGTAAAAAAGTGTGCCAAATTGAGAAGCACTGCGTCGTGGTGAGGGCCCAAATGGTAATTGTCAATTTCCAGTGGCGTAACACAATTTCAGCGAGTACCACCAAAGTTTCAGTTCTCGTTTTTCATTTTTCAGTGTGTCATCGCGATAACGGCGCATCGCGCCAATGCCCATTTTAACAATTGTCATTTTCCAGTGAGGCTCCGCGATAAGCCCGCATCGCGCTAAGTGTCAATCTCGCATTTGTCCATTTTTTAACAGTTTAGCCCAACTTTCAGTGGCTCACCGCGATGCCACCCCATTGCGGTGAAGGCCAAAATCGAAATTTTCAGTGGAGAAATTTTAATTCATTCCAGGGATAAATTGATCTTTTTCCATTGCCCTAATTAGTCTAAACACATGATTTGTTGCCCTAATAACCTAATTAGTCATTATTTACTCAATTCCTCTCAAAATCAAATCATTCTCTCTCAAATAGAAAACCCTAGCCCTTAAGAAATCAAGAACAAATCTCAAGAACTCCATCAAGAATCTTCAAGAATTAAACTTCCCAGGTATGTTAGGTGTTCATTCATAGGTTCCTTTCACCCATGGAGTCCAAGAACCCCTTTTAAAACTACAAGCTTATTTATTTATGATCTACATGCTTAAATTAGATTGTATTCATATTCATGATGTTGTTTGAGTTTCAATCCATGATTAATTACAAGTTTCATTAAATTAAGATAGCATGTGTGGCAAATTATGTAATTCTCATGTCAACTCCTTGAATTTACAAGTTGAATGTTGTAGCTATGATATCTATAAATGTTTATTATTATGTGAAATAATCATGCTCCCCAAGTGTTTGATATAATGCCTATGTAAATTGAGTAGTGACATTGACATCATGACATTATCATGTGGTCCCATTCATGTACAAGTTCATGCCTCTCAAGTGTTTGACAAAATATCTAAATGAATGTATTGTTAGCAAACAACTATTGCTATGCTTTTAAGATCATGCCATGCTTTACTTTCAATGCTATCTAGTCCTGAGGGTATTTAATACTCGAAAATTTAGCTGTTTACCTAGAACTATAGTAGCTACGGAATAGTATCAGTAATATCATGAACAATAGTACTCAGTCAGTTACAGAACTCAGTGAAACTCAGTCTAGTCCAGTTCAGTAAAATAATCAGTGTCATTCAATTGAGAGTAGGATTCAGCATCGAGCAAACCCGAGGATGGGGGCTCATCTGTCAGTAGAGGGTGTTATCCTTAGTAGCAGTCCTTGCGTTCCAAAATTATGTAGCCAGCGTAGCTTAAGATATCAACCTGCCGGTTGAGGGTTGATAAGGTGTTTACCTGTCAGTTGAGGTTAATACCGTTCTTACTAGGGAACCTTCCAGTAGGGGGTGACCCTTAGTCCTTCGGGACGACATTCAGTGGATCCACATAGCCAGTGTCTGTACCCGTGGACGGTACTGACACCCTTCTAACTAGAGTTACAGGTTGGACCCCAATCAATCCAAAGAGGGGCATGTCAGTTAGATGATTATTTCCTATATTCTCAGTATAGAACTCAGTTCAGTTTTACAGAATCAAGACTGTCAGAAACAGTCACCCAGTTATCAGTAATTCAGTTACCAGTAACCTCAAATATCAGTGACTCAGTTATCAGAACTCGGTACTCAGTTTCAGTACCTATCTAGATACAGTGTATATGTATATGCGCAGTATTGCATACTCAGTATTCACAGCATTTACAGTTATCTATGTACTCATATTCAATTATTTCATATCATTCAGTCAGTTACTGTTCATGTATATGAATCCTTGTATTTAGCCTTACCTCATCTAGCATACCAGTACATTCCACATACTGACGCATACTATCTCTTTGCACTATAATGTCTCATATCATAGGTTCAAACGCTCGGTTTTGACCACACTTAGACAGATTCAGTAGTGAGTCATCATCTATCGAGGATATTATCTTATTTCAGTATTACAGTAGCTTTAGTATTTCATTAGTTAAAGTTAGTTGGGGGCTTGTCCCATCAAATCCACGTTCAGACAATTCAGTTGGAGGCTTTTCATACTAGACTAGTTCAGACCGTATTCAGCTTTGCAGATGCTATTATCAGTTGCTATATTTATCTATATTCAGATTATGAACCTTATGGCATTTCAGCCAAACTTTCGCATTATTTCAATATAATTTTTCAGTGCTCACAGCAAGTACTAGTCATGGGTTAGCTTATGGTCCTTCGGGGTAGTAAGCGCCGTGTGACATCCGGGATGCAGACTCAGGGCGTTACAATTTTATTACTTCATTTTTCCTCTACAAGTAGGTACATACTATAGTGAAATACTGTTCAACTTAACTGTACCGAAGCAGTGGCTCGCGAGTAGTTGATGATATTCCACTTGTTGTTTCTGCTCATTCTTCGTCCTACTTGTATAGGTTGAGATGATTTTGCCTTTAGCAGGCATTAGTTTTTATCTTAGATTTTCCTATTTGTATTATGGGCAATATAATAGTATTTTTATTGAGGTCTATTGATAAGTAAATACTCTTCTCATCTTCACAGTTTTCCAAAAAAAAAAAAAGAAAAAAGTAAATACTCTCTGAAATGTTTATATTTCACTATTTGCTAAAACACTTTTATCTATGTTTCAGGCTTAGCGTAGTGATAAGCACTTTTCATTTTTTTGTAAAGATAAATAAATGATTCTTTTTCCTCTAATTCTTCCTCTATTTCCTTCATCTCCCTTTAAACAAATATTATCTTCTAATAGCTCTTTGCTTTTTCTATTTTTTCGCACTCAAGTTCTTTTTCCAAAGCATCATATATATATATATATATATATATTAGAATCCGAACATGTAATACATTTTTAATTTTAGCATTCATATATTCTTATTGTCTTTTAGTAGAAGAGAGATTGTTATGTAATTTATTTTGAGGTATTTGTTATTTTTGAAGATTTAATTTTGTAATTGATAATTATCAGTATTTCCATTGTAGTAAAAGTGAATTCTTTTAGTAAAAATTGAAAAAAAGATTAGGGATATACAAATAATATGCCATAAACATAATTAAGAAAAAAAACAATCTTTTCAATAATAATTTAATATATATATATATATATATATATATATATATATATATATATATATTGATTTATCCTATGTGGCATGCTTTAGAGCCTTCCAATGCTATTTATCTTTTTTGTGTTTTTTTATATATTTTTTTATTTAAAATGGCTTTAAAATTCCATACAAAGTAAATTTTCATCTTTAAAATGGTGCAATTTTAATTATCAGTTTCAAAAATAAAAGTTATGCATGTTTACTCTTTAAAATGGTGTAATTTTAATTATCTGTTTCAAAAACAAAAGTTATGCACATTTATTCTTTAAAATGGTGCAATTTTAATTATCAGTTTCAAAAATAAAAGTTATTCACGTTTACTTAAATAAAATCCCCAACTTCTACTAAGTACATTAATAATTCCATGAAGAATCTTTTCCACTACCTAATTAACCAAGGATAGAATGTATATTGGTTTATGAACCATTGATAATATTAGTAAATTCACATTAACATTTTTGGGAGTTATAAATTTTTTGGAGAAACTGAAGAGTTGCCTCCCATTATTCAATATGAGTTGTTTAATATCGTTCTAATTTCCTTCACCACCTTAAATGTTTGGTTTACTCTTCTTTTTGTAATCCTTTAACGATTCATGAATTTGACTCCTTAATCATATTTAGGTGAATATTTTCTATTCTTTTCTTCTCTTTCTGTTATTCAATTTATTGATAATGTTTTTTCAAATTTAGTCTTCTGTTTCTTTTGAATAGAACTTTCTCTATACGACACATATTATAATGCAAGAAGAAATTTGATTTTCATATTATTTTAAAATATCAATTTAATTATTGTTGTGCATTTCAAGTTCTCTCTGTACACTTTTGGGATATTGATTTAATTTCAATTATAATATTTAAATTTTTTTTAATGAATTGTAGGAATTATTATGAGGTATGATTGAGTAAACTCATGGTAAATACATATTCATGTAAGTTTATAGTTATCTTAATTCTTTTAGTCACACCCCTTAATTATCCTAATCACAAACTTTCTTCTTCATCAACATGTTGTTACTGTTACTCTTCTCTGAAACTTAACGTAGAAGTTGAAAGATATTTGTTTCAACTAATGAGAAATTGAAAGGAATCTTTCATGTAGTTGCAGAATATTAGGAGTTTTTATCATTGAACTTTAAAGACTACTATATAAATTAAATATGCATATTCTGTTGGGGCTTTTATAATATGCCTTTAGTTACTACTATATGTTCAGTAAGTTCAACTTTTAATTTAATTTACTTCATTTGAATGATTATTTTCTGCTTTTTATAGATACTTTCCTTTAAAAAAAATTATTTTGCTAGCCATTGATGAGTGGAACGTCAATAATTTTAAAAAAATTAATCCAAAGAAAACAGAAAAGTGCATTTTTTTAGTTGAGCGAGTTCTTTTTAACTTGGATCAATTGAAACTTCACATCCAAAATTAAAGCGTCTAGAGACACTTCAACTCAATCAATTTTTTCAAGGTTTATTATTCGCATCACTTTACGGACTACTTTCTTTTTAAGCTAATTTTCTCTTTTTGTCCTTGCTTTAAACAACTACATGTTTACAATTAGAAATCAACCACAACTCTATTAATTTTTTTGATGAGTTTTCCTTTTTTTTTATATATCTACAATGATTACAAGGATAACTGAAAGAGGGTTATAGGATGATTTTTTTTTTTTTCATATATATTGATATGATACTACATGCGTTTGATATCGTTGTATACAATCAAAATATTTCATCATCGAGTTTCACAATTTATGATTCTGTGTTCATTTTTAATTTACTATAATAAATTAAAATATATATTTAATAACGTATTTCGTGGTCGCGCGAAGCGCGGCTAAGTTTTCTAGTGTAAAGAATAAGAAAGCTAAGAGGAACAATGAAAAATAAATAACAAGAGAACAATATAATATGAGTTTCTTCTTTCTTTCAAGTGTGTATAACATCTTTCTCAAGACCTTTATTTATAGTATTATATATAGGTATTTCAAGAGGTGTCATAAACATGACATTAACTCATGAGGAAGTGGGGAAGAATATGAGGGAGTGGATGATCAATGATGAGTTAGTGAAGGTGTGGGAGTTACTACATTTAAAGGAGGAATTACACCAAGAAGTTATGAAAAAATTACAGCAAGAAGTTATGGACATCCACATTATTACAATCATTTACAATACTCCCCCTTGAATTTTCATTAATAGACAATGTGCCCCGTTAAAACCTTACTAAGAAAAAATCCTGTGGAAAAAAATCCTAGTGAAGGAAAAAAAGTACACATATATTCATATATGCATTTGCTGCCTTGCTAAAAATCTTGTCAGAAAAATTCATTGGGACAAAACCTAGGCCAGGCAAAAAAGAGTGCAACGCGTACTTTACTCTCCATGATGCAAACATCATTTAATTTCTCAGATACGACGCATCCCAATCTTGAATACCAGCTTCTCAAATGTTGAGGTTGTAATGCTTTAGTGAATAGGTCTGCGAAATTATCAATCGAAAGAATTTGTTGAACATCTATGTCACCTTTCTTCTCAGATCATGAGTGAATTTTTTTTTGATGAAATGTGTTTTGTTCTGTCTTCTTTAATGTATCCTCCCTTCAACTAAGCTATACATGCAGCATTATCTCTATACAATGTAGTTGGAATATTCTTATTCAAAGAAAATCCACATATTTTCTGAATATGTTGAGTCACTGATCTTAACCAAACACACTCCCGGCTTGCTTCATGAATGACAATGATTTCTGCATGATTTGAAGAAGTTGTTGCTAATGTTTGCGTTATTGAATGCCATGATATAGTTGTGCCACCATATGTAAATAAATAACCCGTCTGAGACCGAGCCTTATGTGGATCAGACAAGTATCCTACATCTGCATAACCAATAAATTCTGACTTGAATTCATTAGAATAAAATAATCTCAAGTCAATAATTTTTTGAAGATATCTTAATATATGCTTGACACCATTTCAGTGTCTTTTTATTGGAAAGAGATGAAACTTGCCAATAAACTTACCGCAAAATAAATACCCGATCGAGTATTATTAGCGAGATACATTAATGTCTCAATTGCACTAAGGTATGGAGTTTTATCACCAATAAGCTTTTCATCATTTTTCTTGAGGTTGAAATAGATCTTTGTTTATATCAAGCGACCTCACAACTATTGAAGTACTCAACTGATATGATTTATCCATGTAAAATCACTTTAAAATCTTGTTAGTGTATGTTGATTGGTGGCAAGAATTTCATTTATCAAATGCTCAATTTGTAGGCCGAGAGAAAATTTTGTCTTTCCCAAATTTTTCATTTCAAATTCTTTCTTCAAACACTCAACAACTTTTGAAAGCTCTTTAGAAGTGCCAATGATATTCAAGTCATCAACATACACAAGTATTATAGCAAATTCAGATCCAGACGTTCTTATAAAAATACAAGGAAAAATAGGGTCATATTTGTACCCTTTTTTTTAACAAATATTCGCTAAGACGATTGTACCACATCCGCCCTGATTGTTTCAATTCATATAAGAATTTTTAATCCATATAAGAATTTCTGAAGCTTTATTGAGCAAGTTTCTTACCAACTTTTATATGCTTCCAGCACTTTGAAGACTTGTGGAATTTTCATAGAAATATCATTGTCCAATGAGTCATACAAATAGGCCATGACAATATCCATTAGGTGCATATTAAGGTTTTCATGAACTGCCATATTTATTATATATCTAAAGGTAATTTCATTTATCACAGGAGAATATGCCTTTCATAGCAATGCCAGGCCTTTGCAAAAAATCTTGTGCCACAAGTCGTTCTTTATATCTTACGACTTCATCTTTTTCATTTTATTTTTGCACAAAAATTCATTTGTAAGCTTGACACCTTAAAGTGTTCGAACTATTAGTCCGAAAACTTTACACTTTTCAAGTGAAGTTAATTCTGCCTGAATTGCATCCTTCCATTTTGGCCAATCATTTCTCTGTCTACATTCATTGACAGGTTTTGATTCCAAATCCTCGTCTTGTTGCATTATTTCAATAGCAACATTGTAAGCAATAATATTGTCAACCACAATATTATTTCGATTCTTCCTATTTTAACCTCCTCAGTGGTCTTATCATTTGTTAGATCTTGAGGCTCTTTTTGAGCAATTGCCATCATACTATGATCATTCTAATCATTTATTTTTTTCGAGGATTTTTATTCTTAGAACCAATTGAGCTACCATTTTTCAAATGTGGACTAAATTTATTTACATTAGTCACTTATCCTATCGGAACATCAACTCAAATTGAAACATTTACAGCTGGAATATAAGATTTAGTAATCATTGAAAGGTTAGTAAATGCATTTGACAGCTGATTTGCAATATTTTGCATGTAAATTATCTTTTGAACATCTTGTTCACATTGATTTATTCGAGAATCTAAATCAGATAGTGATAATGCATTCTAATCTATCTCATGTTTTAGTTGCTTATGTTCTCCCTGTAATGTTGGATATACTGATTCATCAAAATGACAATTAGCAAATTTTTTCATAAATAAATCTCCTATCATAGGTTTCAAATATTTTATAATGGAAAGAGATTCATATCCAACATATATCCTTGACCTTTTTTGGGATTCCATTTTTGTGCATTGTGGTGGAGCAATTAGAACATACACCTCACACCCAAAAATTCTAAAATGAAAAATGTTTGGTTCTTGATCAAAACTCAATTGTAATGAGGAGAATTTATGATAACTGGTTGGCCTTAGGCGCACAAGTGTTGCTGCATGAAAAATAACACGCCCCCATGTTGAAACAAGAAATTTTGTCCTTATTAACATTGGCCTAGTTATCAATTGAAGACGATTTTGCTAGAACATTTTGAATGTGGACATGAGCAACCAAATGTTCAACTTTTATTTCAGTGGATGTACAATAATCATTAAAAGATTGGGATGTAAACTTACCATCATTATCAAGATGAATAGTCTTTACTGCATAATTTGAAAATTGTGCTCTTAATCTTATTATTTGAGCCAACAATATCACAAAAGCCATATTGCGAGTTGATAATAAGAACACATATGATCATCTTGTAGATGCATCTATCAAGACTATATAATATTTAAAAGGTCCACATGGAGGGTGAATTGATCCACATATATCACCCTGTATCCATTCCAAAAATGTAGGAGATTCAATCCCAACCTTATCTACTGATGGTTTAATAATCAGTTTTCCTTGAGAACAAGCAGCATAAGAGAATTTCTTTGATTGAAGAATATTTTGATTCTTCAAAGTATGCCCATGTGTTCTCAATAATTTTGCACATCATATTAAAATTGGAATGACTCAATCGGTCATGCCAAATTATAAAATTATTAGAACCTGTAAACCTTTTGCTTACTATGGAATGTGATTCAACCGTATAAATACTTGTATGGTACAATCCAGAAGAAAGTGCAGGTAGTTTTTCATGCATAAAATTTTTTTCTGCCTTTATTGTAGTAATATAAAGGTATTCAACCTTTCCTTCATTTGAAGTCTCAATATGATAGCCATTTTGGCGAATAACCTTGAAACTTAATAAGTTTCTTTGAAATTTACTACAATATAATACATTATCAATGGACAATATTGTTTTACTAGGTAATAATAAGGTCCCTCTTTCATAGCCCTCAATTAACTTTGTACTGCCGGATATTGTATTAACATAGGCCATTTTCATAATTAAATTAGAAAAATATTTATTTTCTCTTAATATTGTGTGAGTTGTAGTACTATTAAGAAGGCACATATCTTCATTACTCAGCTTGTATCCAATTGAAGATTAGAAAAATTTTATTATCTAGTGGATTGAAAACTTGAAAAAGTGTAGAGCCGTGTTGATAAGGTATTTCAATATTAAGATCAAAACTAACAATGTAAAGAACAAGACAAGCTAAAAGGAACAATGAAAAGTAAATAACAAGAGAACAATATAATATGAGTTTCTTATTTCTTTCAAGTGTGTATAACATCTTCCTCAAGACCCCTATTTATAATATTACATATAGGTATTTCAAAAGGTGTCATAAACATGACATTAACTCATGAGAAAGTGAGAAAGAATATGGGGGAGTGGATGATCAATGAGGAGATAGTGGAGGTTTGAGAGTTACTACACTTAAAGAAGGAATTACACCAAGAAGTTATGGACAACCACATTATTACAATCATTTAAAATAGTTTCTCAAATTCATAAATTGTTATAATTTAGAACGTATTGTATCAGGTTGTATTAATTGTATCAATGAAAGGCCTGTATTCAAATAGTAGTGAGTATCAATTGTATCCAAAAATATTCAGATGGGTGGAGGGCGGGGAGGGGGGGAGGGGGATACTAGTTGTATCACTCAATTGTATCTGAGTGCATGCACATTCTATCAATTGAAAACATGTGGAAAAACTGCATCACCAAGCATGTGGATTGGGTATTGTGTTTTATTTTCATTTTATAAAGTTTTTTAAAATGACTTTAACTTGAAAAAATTCATAAGGAAGAACTTCTGTTGCCTCAATTAAGCATAGGCTCTAACTTTTGTCTGAAAATATTCTGAACTTCAATTTTATAGACAAAACTAATTTAAATCCTCAACTTATACTCGATTATTGATAACAAAGCTTTGCTTAGTAATTTCTCTGAAGCGGAGACTATATTTTAAATTTTTTATCATATGAAGTTAAGAAACAAAAATAAATCTTTATGAAAGCTATTTCTGAACTTAACCCACAGAAAAGAAGAAGAGGGTCATTCTCAAATATAGACCCAAATTAAAGTGACTTTCCAATTTTAGCCCCAAATAAAAAGGCTTTGTTAAAATAGCCTTAACTTGTTAAGGCATATTTTCTTGGACGAACATAGCCTCCTGCCATTAAATCCCTTTCTTCCAACTTCAGCTTATATTTGAGAATAACCCGTTTCTTCCAAATTCCAGAATCAACTCACTATTAAATCTCTTTCTTCCAAATTCGAGAATCGACTTTCAAACATTCGCAGAATCGACTTTAGCCGTAAGGTTTCTTCAGGTATCAATTTCATCATCAAAATTCATTGTGGTAATTTTAGCTTATTGATGCATTGTGGTAATTTTAGCTCGTTATATAATTAGCATATTGATTTGATTTTTGGGAAGGTGAACGTAAGCTGAACTTGGGATATGCTGTTGTTGTTGTAACATATGTACCATTGAAGAATTCTATCGAACAGCTTGTGGGTAGTTTTTGTTTTAATTGTGTGGATGTGCTGTTCATTATATAATTGTGTTTTAATCCAATGTACCTTTTATCCCATTACTTCTTGGATTTGTGCTACATCACTCAAAATTCCATGCATAATTTCACCAGTATTCAGTTCTGTGTCAAAAAATCCAATGTCCTTTCGTAAAACAACTCTTAGATACTTAGTTCTTATTCTGTGAGCTGATCTTTCTTCGACCAATATCCAGCAAGTTGTCTCTGGCATTATAAGATGATAAAGTGTTAGCTACCGTTGTTCTATTTCAAATGTTAAAATCTAGACTAAGATGAGGATAAAAAATGTCTAAATTACCTAAGTATGCTCTGGTCATGACTATCACGGATAGTCCAGTCATAAGCACACACACCTGAAGGTTGTATCAACTGTTAGCAGTTACATCTACTTTAGGATAGTAGTTCATGAATTCATCTCTTTTTACTACTCACGGTATGAAAGGGTAAGGGGTTATTAACTGAGAGCTTTAGAAGCACACAATAAAAGTCTAAGTATATATTACCGCTACCACATCCTTTTATCATTTAGTCTTTGTCTTTGTCCAGAGCAATTTTGTTTACAAAATTATCAAAAAGATAAGAATACGAAGGAAGCGATCCTCCATTTATTAGAGCCCTAATACAACCCAACAACAGTAGTACTCTATCCAACTTGATTAAGTATTTGAACAAGCTTAGTAATCCAACTTTCTTAGGAGCTGGCGTGTCATATTCTTCATCATGTATTGCGTGGTTCTTGTCAATATCATCGTACAAATTATTTCCATACAGATGGAGATTTGATTGTCTAGAATGTTGAACATGGTGGCTCTGCTCCTCATAAACATGATCAACACAATCTGATTATCGGTGTTGAAGCTATGTCCCATCTGATTGACGTGTCCATAATGACCTCTTACGATGCCACGATTATGTGTATTTGACCTGCAACGTTAAATTAATATGATTAGAAAATCTGTATACATGCAGATTGATGCTGTGAAATCAATTTGACCTGTTGTGTTTGCTTAAGAATATATAGTGAAGTATTCGAAAAGTTTGCTCTCTAACATCTGAAGCTTTTCGATGAGATATCATAGCGTTTAGATGTCTTATGTTTGAGTCTAACTACACTAAAATATATGGGGTTTGAATCACCTATCTAATACACAAAGCTCTGAATTTTTAGTGTAACGTGCTCTCTTTAATAGTGCTCCACTTCTCAATGATAGTCAGTACATCATTCTCTTTCAAGGACATACTATCAGAGTATTGAGTTGATAAACTATGTTGTATCACTTGCAATGTATCTCTAAAGTAAAAAACCCTCTCAGAATTATCCCTATAGTGTGTGTTGTTCAGTAGTTTCAAGTGTGATTTTAGAATCTTTAGATTCTGCCATACATTTCAAGTTATGCCCCATGGACAATAGTTGACACTGCCATAGTCTGTAATGATTTGGCAGATGACCTATAACTCTTGCGCCAGAGGCAAGACTTTAGACAGTTATGCCCATGGGCAAGAGTTAACACTGCCATAATCTGTAGTGATTTGACATATGACCTATAACTCTTGCCCTAGAGGCAAGACTATGACAGTTATGCCCCATGGGCAATAGTTGAATGTGCCTTACTCTTTAATGATTTTACTTGTTGAAAGATATATATTCTAAATTAAATTATTACTAATCTTTTGTTGTTTCATATTTCACAAGGGTTGTGCTTGGAATGGATAAAAACGAAATGAATATTGAAAGTATTGATAGAAATAACGAGTTACAAGTTATTGAACAAATATTGGAGGCTGAAATAACTAAGCCATCCAAGATTAAGAGGGTACGCCAAAAAAAAAGAGGATACTTGATGTCAAGACTACTCTCCTGAGACACAATGCCTCTTTGAATGAGGTAAATGTCAAGTCTATCTTTATTGACAAACAAAATATGACGACGTGCATATCAAACATTGCAATTACACAATATCTAATGCAAGGTTATCAAATCAATCACAACAAGATATTCACTACGATGTTTGGACCACAACTGCGTATGACGGTTTCATACCTTGAAGATTGTCGATTCTTTACTTTTTCAGATTACTACATATGAAAAGGCTCACAGTTGCTCGGTTGATTTCATAATGTCCGACCATAGAAATGCAACATCAAAGGTCATATGTGACTACATACTAGAGATCGTGTATGGCTCTAGTAATGTAATCACACCCAACTTTGTGGTTGATAAAATGAGAAGGAAATACGAAATCATCATATCCTACAACAAAGGATGGCGAGCGATACAGCACGCCTATACGGTGATAAAAGGAACCGCAGAAGAGAACTACAACAGGTTGTCATCATATCTTCACATGATGAAAGAAAACAACCCAGGCAAGTACACAAACATAAAGAGGGACGATGAGAACAAGTACAAATGTTATACTGTTGAAATTGAAAACTTTTGCCCAAGAGGCAACAGTTTATCCTTTATTTGCACTGATTAGATTATTAACATAGATGGAACTCTTGCCTCATGGACAAGACTTGGTTTAGAAAATTGTTGAAATTGAAAACTTTTGCCCAAGAGGCAACAGTTTATCCTTTATTTGCAATGATTAGATTATTAACATAGATGGAATTCTTGCCTCGTGGGCAAGACTTTGGTTTAAAAAATTATTAAAATTGAAAACTTTTGCCCAAGAGGCAACAATTTATCCTTTATTTGCATTGATTATATTATTAACATAAATGGAACTCTTGCCTCATGGGCAAGACTTGGTTTAGAAAATTATTAAAATTGAAAACTTTTGCCCAAAAGACAACAGTTTATTCTTTATTTGTACTGATTAGATTATTAACATAGATGGAAATCTTGCCTCATGGGCAAGACTTGATTTAGAAAATTATTGAAATTGAAAACTTTTGCTCAAGAGGCAACAATTTATCCTTTATTTGCAATGATTAGATTATTAACATAGATGGAACTCTTGCCTCATGGGCAAGACTTGATTTAGAAAATTGTTGAAATTGAAAACTTTTGCCCAAGAGGCAACAATTTATCCTTTATTTGCACTGATTAGATTATTAACATAGATGAAACTCTTGCCTCATGGGCAAAACTTGGTTTAGAAAATTGTTGTATAAATGCTATGCTGTTGAAGTTGAAAACTTTTGCCCAAGAAGCAAAAGTTTATTCTTTAATTGCACTGATTAAATTATTAACATAGATGAAACTCTTGCCTCATGGGCAAGACTTAGTTTCGAAAATTGTTGTACTCTGATTATAAATATCAAATGCAAATTGTTACTAATATTCTTTTGATCAACGCAGGTTTCAATATGCATTCTTTGCATATGACGCTTCAATCATTAGATGGACCAACTGTAGACTGGTAATAATGGTAGATGCAACATTTTTTAAGGTAAAATATCATGGTGTCCTCATGATAGCAGTGTTAAAGGATGGAAACAACAACATATTTCCTTTGGCTTTTGGAATTGCAGACTCAAAAAATAATGAGTCTTATAACTGGTTTTTCAATCAGTTGAGACATGCAATTGGGGTATGTGAGAATTGTCTATTCTATCATATCGTCACCCAGCCATTGCAAATGCAATTGGAAATGTCTATTCAGAGTGTCAGCATGTGATATGCATCTATCATATGAAGAAGAATTTAAGAAAAAGATACTTCTCAGATGTAGTTCTATCACTCTTCTACAATGCAATAACAACATACAAACGAATTGAATTTTATACTTTTATGGATGAGATAGAAAAAGTCGACAAAATTGCTGTGCATTACTTAAAAGAAGAAGAACCAAAAATATAGGCTCGTTCGTTTCATACTAACAGAAGGTACAATATGCTTACGACTAACAACGTGGAGTCCATGAATGCGGTACTGAGAAAAGCCAGGAAACTGCCAATACTGAGACTGATCGATTACATTCAAAATAAGTTAAAAAGTTGATTTGATGAAAGAAAAATGGAATCACAAGGCAACTTTCATGACATCACACGTTGGGCGGAAGTGAAGGTGACTGACAAGATTCAAGTCGTCTTGAAATTTAAAGTAAGTAATTGAAATTGTATTTTGATAATAGCGAAATAAACTATTACTGTTTTTTTATTGCAGATTATACATAGCTGGTTTACTGTTATTTGTGATTTATTGCTAGTTTTTTTATTTTCTTGAGATTTGCGCGCGAAATATGTGTTTTGTTGCTTCCGCTCATAGCTGTGTGATCGTTTGTGATTTGATGTTGTGATTTGATGTTGTATGCTTGATTGTAGTTGTTTTTTGGTTGCCTCAAGATTCGTCCCCTATGTATGTTTGATTGCTCTGTATGGCTGATTCTGATCATATACTAGATGTTTCACTATCATAGTTGATTTTATCCTATATTAGATGAAGTATCTGTTTTAAGTCAATTTATTTGTAGCTGATTCTCCTGCTCATATGTTGGAAGCATCACTATTGAATCCGCTGCTGTTCTTGAGCAAGGTTCTATTTTTTTTCATATAATACAGAAAGTTTAACTTTGAAAGATCATTCCTTGGATGACAGATCCTTCTCCTGCACTTTCCCTGACCAAGCCAAGCATCAAAACTATCCCCTATCTAACTATCCCCTATATTGGCCCTACTCTTCCATTTTGAAATAGGACCTTAATTGTTACTCCTTATTATTGGTCACTTATTATTTGATTTTTGATTAGTTCAAAATTAGATTGTGATTTGATGTTATATGCTTGATTGTAGCTTTTTTTTAGTTGCCTCAAGATTCGCACCCTATGTATGGTTGATTGCTCTGCATGATCGATTCTGCTTGTATACTAGATGTTTCACTATAAGTTGTCATTTATTTATCATTTTATTTACAAGTAGACCCCATTGATGCAACAAGATTTGTTGTAAGAGAGGAAGGAGTTGAATATATTGTGGACCTGAAGAGCAGGACCTGTCAATACTTGGTATTTCAAACAGATGAGATACCATGCACCCATGCAATTGCAGTGATAGAGAGTAGACATATGAACAAGTATAGATATTGTTCTCATTGGTTCTTAAGACAGTCTTGTCTACAAACATACCAGGGAGAAATCCTACCTGTTGGAAGCACAACATCATGTATTGTCCCCTATAGCATAAAGGATCTGATCACAAATCCCCCAGATAAGGAAGGAGGTTCTACTTGGGAGAAGACAAATATCCAGATATCCTTGCAGAATAGAATCTTCAAGAAATAATTACAGATGTTCGAGATGCAAAAGGACCGGGCGTAATAGATCAAATTGTCACTATACTCCTATCCTTCATCCATATGCAAGAAGATACAAAAAGAAAAATAAGAAAACATGATTAGTTTTACTTTTTAAAGTTGGATCAAAATAGTAGTTATAATAGAATTTTTTGATCCCTATTTTAGTTAGTAACAAGTACTTTTGACTTTCAATCACGAATGTCACCTTATTTATATGAAGTTTTAACTTGCGGTGAAGTATTTAACTCAATTTCTTCTTATTGATTGTTTATAAAAATTACTTAGCATGTTAAATTTTCTTATATATTGATGTGTAAAAATATATCATATTAATAGGATTCGGGGAAGGACTACACCCCCAAGAGATATGTTGTGAATAATTCCATGGAATACACTTTAAAATTTGCCTTGAAGGCAAGATGCAAAACAAGTTGTGCCCCATGGAAAAAAGTTGACACTACCTTATTCTGGAATGATTCGGTAGATGATCTATAACACTTGCCCTAGAGGCAAGACTTAAGCCCCAAAGAAACAAGTTATGCCCTATGGGCAAGAGTTGACACTAACTTAGCATGTAATAACTTGGCAGATGATCTGCAGCTCGTGCCCTAGAGGCAAAACTTAATACAACAAATGAATAAGTTATGTCCCATGGCCAAGCGTTGATACTAGATTAGTGTGTGATGATTTGGTGGATAATTTATAAGTCTTGCCCAAGAGGCAAGATTTTTAGACCCCAAAGGAACAAGTTATGCCTCATGGACAAGATTTGACACTAGCTTATTTTGCAATGATTCGACAAATGATCTACAACACTTGCTCTAGAGGCTAGACTTATACATCAAAGGTGGTTCAACTCACAATTTTTCAAAGAACATTCTTCCTCCACCATACAAAATATGTTTATAGGAATATTACAATCTTACAACCATATGAGAATCAATCTTCTAGACCAAAAACTAAAATACTATAAGCCAAGAACAAAAGCAATAAACATTAAAACTACAAAAAGTAAAGCACGGGGGAGTATTCAATTGCGAGTAAAAAATAAGATGATACCAATCAACAAAACCAAGCATTTAACCAAATAAATAATAGTGGAGAACCAACTACTGAGGAGGAGTAGATGACCCTTGGATTACAAGGTCTAAACTATTTCTTATTTTATGCCATTTAATCGAGGACAAATGTGATTAAAAAGTTCACAATGATCAAAATACTCATATAGTAGTCGCACATAATTAATGATAAGACAGCCCCCATAGGAACAAGTTATACCTCATGGGCATGAATTGGACTTGCCACATTGTTTACTAATTTAGAAGATACTCAATAACTCTTACCTCAGGGGCAAGACTTTCCACAAGGAAAGGCAAAAAATATTCTTCGATAATAAAACATAAATATACAAAGATACCAGCAAATGAATCAGTAACAATTCTACATTGTATATTTCACGTTATCGCATCAAAAATAGCCGATTCAATTTGAAAAGATTGTTTAAACTTTACATAATGACGTAAAAATAGCTAAAAATCCTTCATGTTCACTGAGTTTCAATAACTACAAAACTAAAAATAGCTAAATATCCTCATGTGAAGTGAGTTTCAATAACTACAAAACTAAACTACTGCTCGCGGTGCGTCCTCTTCCTCTTTTCCTTTTCAAATAATCTGCCAACTTTTTTTGTAGTGTTGTCTTTTATACCAGCTTCTAGTTTTCTCTTTCCATAATCCCACAACAAAGCTCCATACCTCATGCGAACATGACCAATGTCAATCTCTTTAGGAATATCTATACCATGAATGACATATTCAGCAAACGCGCAAATAAATGCTCCACAATCACTGTGATACAAAAGAAATATATTGTGTGAATATATGGAAAACAACAAAAAAGACGTAAAATGAAAATTTAAAAAATGAATACAATGAGATACCATTGACTTTGTTGTGGCAACTCATCAACCATTTTTATCGGCAAAGTGTCATTTTTAGATTTGGCAATGCGCTTCTCAAGATAGAAATTGACCTTTTTCAGAAAATACGGTATCAATATTTGGTAAGGTAATATCACTTTTTGAACAACTTTATCACTGCGCCTGGTACGGTTGGAGTCGTATATATATATATATGCACCAATCAGTAAAGTCAAAAACTCCCAAAATTTAGTGTCCAAGTTCAAATTTTTCCCGTGGAACATAAACTGGAAATAACACATAGTCAACCTTGTTCCATGGTACGTTTGCATCACAATAGAATCCTCAGATATACTCCTCAACCTCATGTTTCTCGGGAATGGCAGAAAAATCTTTTCCATTTTTCACAAAATCGTGATAAAGAGCATCAATCTTGTTTCTAAATACAAAATCAGTTGAAGTGAACTTCACAACAATATTAGGTTCATATTTTACCTTCTTCCTCATGTAGTAGAATATTGTGTCAAAATGCTGAGACAAAATAATATGGCTCATAATCCCATCTAAAGAAGTATCAAGATGAGTCTTAATAGAAGATGTCGCTCTCTGCATGAAAATTACAAAAAAAAAAAGATTACTAAATTAAGTTACAAACTCAACATTAAATTATGATTTAACAGTAAAATAATAAATTCTCATGGTTTTGATATCTATTGAATCATCATGGATCAATTCACCAGATCTGCCTATTTTTTCATATTTAGATTTCTTACACTGTAGAGAGATTGACACATATCTATATTCAAGAGGTGGTTTACCTCTCGAATAATGTAATGTAAGCACCCGTACCATGTTACAATAATGTATGTGTATAGAAAGAATGTCTTGATTGTGCAAATAAATTTTGCATGGTATACCTTGTTCATCTGTGAAACTAAGGCAGTAACCTACTTGCTATAGTACATACATAAGTAAGACGACCTTATAGTATAGTTTACTGACGATATATATGATTATATTATTTCATTAATATTCAGGCATCGGAATCAAGTAACCAGGAAGAAGGGTGGGTGGTGTGCCGTGTGTTCAAGAAGAAGAATTACCATAAGGCTCTTGAGAGTCCTCAGAACTCATTAGTAACACTCTTCAGAAGTACAATTATTCAGAATTCAAACAACGGTGGTGTTCTTGATCAAATACTAATGTACATAGGAAGGTCGTCATGCAAATAACAAGACTTTGAAAACAAACACAACAACAACCTCTATTCCACATGAAATGCACCGTTCTTGATCTTCCACATGTTGTTGCAAACATGCCACAGACTAAAAATTTAAGCTTTGTAGGAGGGGGTATGTTACAGTCCCCCATGTTGATGCTATTTTGCTTAAGGTATGCACAAAAGTTTTATTCTTAACATGTCTTTCAAAGTTCTATTTTGCTTTATGCTAAAGGTATTCAAAATAGAAAAAGTAAACACATGAAAAAGCTAACGCGATTCAACATCTACTATATAGAAATAAAATACAATTTTGATCTTTTATATATAGTGTAATTTTCTAATTAACTCTAGCAGTGCTGAGTATTTCTAGTATGTATAGTAGAGGCTACAGGTCACTGATTATGATGTTTGAGAAAATATAACTTTTAGCAACTAGTTAAGCATAATTGGAGCGACGAAGACTGTGTGCAGATATTAAAGAGATACAGAGAAGCTAGCACGTATAACGATGAAGGAAGAAAAGGAAAGGTCCTTATCATTGACATGGTATTGAATAGAGATGAAGATAAAGCAGACATGACTGAATTGAAGATCCTTTTTGATGTATTAATGACGGTGCTTCTTGCCTGGGGCGGGGGAGGGGGGGAGGGGGGCAGAGAACTGAGAAAAAATGGGAAAGGCTATTCCTTGAGTCTGGCTTCATGAGGTACAAGATTATTCTTTTTCTTTGTCTAAGATTCCTCATTCAAATTTTTCCTTAAAAATTATACACTCATGGGTCGTTTAGTAGGGTGCACTAGTAATGTTGACATTATCTTTTATTGACAGTTTCATTTTTTATATTTAACAAATATGTTGTGTTAGAATAAGAATGGTATTTAATAGGGCTTATTTGAATAAGAATGGTATTTAATAGGGCTTATTTGAATAAGAATAGTACTCCTGTTGTTAATGTCATGATTTCTATGTATTAAACTAGTAGGAGTACTAAATATGCCGCATAATTACATGTTCTACTTATACATAAGATTAAATAAATAGAAACGATTAGGTCTTTTTATCAAATGATTGACTTTAATAGAAACATAAAGTCTTTAATTAAAAACTGAACTACCGAAAGCAACTGCGATGGGATAACAAATCAAAACAACAATCTGCATTTCAACAACAACAAAAGATCCAGTGTAATCCCACAAGTGCAGAAATCAAAAGAAAAATGTGCATTTCATCAAAAGTAATCGAACCATCATCTAAAAGGCAAAATAAAGATATCCACATTGCAAAGGCCTATTACAAGACCTCCAACTTGACACAATAGAAATTACATAGTACTAGTAGAAATTATTGAAGATCTCAAATCTAGTAGCACAAAACTTTTTTGGTTCAATTGGCGATTGGGTATTACAAGATGAAAAACCGAACCCTCATCAACAAGGTGAAAGTTTCGCCAACCAACCAACTGAGCTGCTAGGTTTCCTGCTAGCACAAAATTCAGGTAAACCAACTAAGCTACTGAGATTTTCCAATAGCACAAAGTTCAAATAGTCAATCAGCCGAGCTACTAAGATTTTTAGTAACATAAAACTTTTAATTTCAATCAAGATTTACTTTTTCCATGAAATCAAGAATGTGGAATTATTCAAAATTCACTTAGTAACACACAACTAACAAAATTGAAACTTCTTAACTATACAACCATCAATCTGACAAATCCCTAAACATAACTCCCAAAAATACAACAACTTTGTATTATGAGTTAAAAACTTAAACGTAAACAACATAAAGAGATTTAAATACCTAATTCAAAAATAACACACCAAAAAAATATAAAATACATGTAAATGACAAACTGAATTTAATAGCAACTTACATCAACAATGATATCAATTAAATTTGAAGGCAAAAGTTCCGAAGAGTTGGAAGCAACATCCACCGAGAGGCGCTATATTTCTTCATCAGAAGCAACATCCATTTTTTCTATTAATGGAGTTTGAAATTTTGAGAGAAATCGGATGAAGGGAAAGAGGGGCAAGAGAAAGGGTTTTGAGAAATGAGGATAAAAGTTGAACGAGAAGGAATAATTGACGTCTATTCTGGGAAGAAAAAGAGAAATTTAAAAAATTCTAAATAAAGTTTAAAGATAAATAAATTTTAAAAAGGAAAAAAATGAAGAAATAATAATGGTTGGAAAAAAAGGAAAAGAAAAAAAAAAACTAAAGATTGAGACAAATAAATTAAAACATGAAAATAAAGTTAAAGGAAAAATAAAAATTGAAAATAATAAAAATCACAATAATAAATTTAAAGGAAAAAAAAAGATTGAAAAAAATAGAATAATAAAGTAAAGGAAAAATTTAAAAGTGAAAATAATAAAAAATAAAATTTGAGAAATAAATGAGTATGAAAAGATTAAAAATATATTTGAGGTGTGGAGGGGCAAAATGGTACTTTTAGTATATTAAAAAGTAAGAAAGACTATTTTTCAAAGACATTCTTATTTAGGATCAAATATCTAAAGCTACCCACATTTGAGTCTACGACATGCAATTTCCTGAGAAGAAGAGACTCATGGGCTGGCTACTTGTGGATACATTTTAGTTAATATGTAGCTTTAAATTTGATCAAAAAGTGAGGCCCATTTAACTAATATCTATTTAATATAATTTTTGAAGAATCAACCTAAATAGTAATTAATCAAAATAGCACTCACCTAATTGATTAATATAAAAGTATCCGACGAATGTATAATCTATGTATAATTCATATATACTATGTGTATAATTATGTATGATAAGTGTATAATCTATGTATACTGGCTTGGAACAATATCTAGTAGATCTAGTCAGCTATTCATATAATGATCCTATATTTTTTTGGCATGAATACTCAGTATTAGATAGCATTCAAGCAAAATCACATGCTTTCTTCTCTCTTCTTCGGTTTTCTTCCCCCTTTTTCTGCTTCTATATAGTCAATTTTAGCATGTATTTCAGTCATATATGATCGAACAGATATTTATGAAAAAATTTAAAAAGTGCCAAATAAATTTGTTATATTTGTTGGTATTTGAAAAATTGATGATTGAAATTTGTTCTTTATGATAAAGTTACATATTTGAACTTATTTGGTATAGATTTAAGTATTGAAATTTCAAAAATAAAATTATTTTTTTCGGCAAAAAATTTCAGATGCATTTAGCTAACTTTAATGTGTAGTCATGTATGAACGATTTGAATTATAGATGAAAAACGTAAAAGGTGTTAAATGGGTTTGTTAAATTTGTTGTTATTTAACAAACTAATGATTGAGATTTATTCTTTATGATGCATGAAATTTATTTTTCAAAGTCGAGCTTATTTGGAGTAGATTTGAGTTTTGAAATTTGAATAAAATAAGTACTCCTTATTTGGCCAAAAAAAAAAAAAAAGGATTTAGACTTACGTGACTAAAATTTCAATAAATAATTTTGACATGTATTTCAGTTATGTTGAAATTCGGGCTTCCTTGAAAAATTAGAAGGGTGCTACATGCATTTGTTAAATTTGTGTTTGTTTTGATAAGTTAATGACTTAAGTTTATTCTTTATATGATATATGAAACTTATGTTTCTAATTTAGGCTTATTTTGAATATATTTGAGTGTTTAATTATTGAAATTTGGAGAACGAAAATTGTTTTGGCAAAACAAGATTAGACGCATATGAGTGAGATTTTAAGAAAATTTAACATGCATTTTAGACGTGAATTTTCAACCTTAACCGTGTATGTATAAATTGTTTTCAGATGTAGGTGAATTTATATTGTTAAAAATTAAATTACAAAAATGGACATAAATTAGATAACGACCCTAAAACGAATATTTATGTACTTGGTCCTTAAATTTGGGTCCAAAAGTTGCATTTGTAGGGGGGTGCGCGGATTCATAGGTAGGTATAATAGATTTGGTACATTTGTAGGGAATCTATTTTTATTTAGTGCGTGGATGTTATCTTTTAATAATTTACTTTTTT
>NC_061111.1:27314424-27334436 GCF_002878395.1 Capsicum annuum
ATATAACACATATTACATATTGCTAATTTTAACATTAAATTCCTATTTGTATCTTTTTCTTCATTTTGTTCTTCTTCGATTGTTGTCGTACTACCAAATTCATCTTTTATAGCTGTTTCATATTTTTTTAATAGTTCTATAGGTGTTAGTTTAGTTGTTGTCGATGATGTTCCTTCTATAGGTTTATTAGTTCATCAATGGCACAAATACCCCTTTTTGAATATTATCAATGGCCGAAGTGCACAAAGACCCCTTTTTGAAAATTTCATATGTAGCATTTACGAAATGTAACTGTTTCAAAATATAGCAAATACACGTTCAAGCCGAATATAATGTATCCGTAAACAAAGTAAGTGTATCTTTTGGCTCTGTCTGGTATTATCGTTGCATCAGTCTCAACACAGATTAATTTTCATAGAGATTTATCCCTCTTTATAGCTTAATTCACTCATATCATTAAAAATAAAAAGAAATGATCAACAAATGGAAAGAGAAAATTGATGCAATCATTTTTGAAGAAGATAGTGAAATGGGATAAAAATGTGTTTTTTGCCTTTCTCAATGGCCACATGGTTTCATTTTCTCTATTCAATGTACTTCCAGAGTACATATAGTATAAATAATATAAATACCAACCTTTTAAAAGTAATTTCACTCTCTCTCATTTTTTTAATTACTTTACTCTCTCTCTGTTAATATATATAATATAGCCGACATATACATAACATTCTGTATATATGTGGAATTTTTGTAATATGTTTAGGGAATTAAATTTTTTTGTAATATTGAAAAAATAAGTTGTGTATTTGTGTAATTTTTAGTTTTTTTTATATATATATATATATATAAAGGACATGAGTTGGCCATTTTAAAAGTTGGACAATTGGAGCCAGTCGGCCCAATTTAATTTCGATTTTTAGCCTTTTGACCCAAAAGTAATATCCTTATAGAATAAAGAGTATTAAATACTCTTTCAACGGCTGCTCTTCAGTAACTTTCCCAAATCTTCTTCTCTTTCCTTCTATTCTGCGTTGATAAATCTGTTTTTCGATCAACATCAGAAATTGGTATGTTGCTTCTTGCATTATAGCATTCAAAACTCTGGACATGAAACAAAAAATGGGAAGTAAAGAAAAGTTAAGATTAGCTGGTAAAGGGGTCAATTTTGAACCCAAATTTATTGTTAATGACGATGATTTTACAGAATCATCACGTATGTGGTTGCACTTGAAGGAATGTCCTAGTCCTTCAAACTTGAAGAAGAAAAAATGTGATAGAATGGGGTCTCAAGGTAAGAGAAAATCCATGTCGGAAAGTCCATGTTCTTCTCAGAGGATGACTCGGTCACAGAGTCAGAGACTTTTTGGTGCATGTAAAGATCAAGAAAAGAATCTTTCAAAAGGGAAGGAGAAGGTCGATGAATGTGTAGTTGTTACTGTGAAGAAAAAAAAGAAGCGAATTTGAGGAAAAAATGGTGAAGATCACTACTTAAAAATGCCAAAAAGCGACGGCCAGCGTCGCTTTTTTAGGCAAAAGCGACGAAAATCTGTCGTTTTTTTTTCCATCTCAAAAGGGGAGTTTTTCGAAAACGACGGTCTGCGTCGCTTTTAGTTAAAAAAAATTCAGTTATTTTTTTAAAAAGCGTCGTTGTGCGTCGCTTTTTGTTCTTCATGTGAAGAACACATGAACAAAAAACGACGAACATCGTCGTTTTATTGAAAACAAAATAATTTTTTTCAGAAAAATTGACACTGTCCGTCGTAATTTGAGAAAAATAAAATATATTTTTTTAAAAAAAGCGACGTTGGTCGTCGCTTTTTGTTCTTCATAATGAGTAAAAAAGCGACGACCATCGTCGCTTTTCTGTATTTTTTTTTGGATGCAGAAATCTGTATTTTCTGCATCTCACCTACCAAATAAAAATGCAATTCAATATATACATCCCTCGTGCAACACACATTATTACAATAATCATACAACAAACTACATCAACAAATCATTTAAGCAATTCAAATCAACAACACTTAAACAATGAATCCAACGACATTCAAAATACTTAAACACTCCTAAAGATTTTTCACTAATTAAAAGCTAAGTTCAAAACTAAAAATTATCTAAAAGTCAAGTCCAACAACACTAAGGAGTAGCCCCAACAAACCCCTCATCACTCTCTGTTTCCTCTTCGCTACTTGAATCAGGAGCAACGACCTGTGTCAAGGCACGTTTAAGATGTGCAATCTGATGTGACATAGCAGCATGTCTCTCAAAAATTACAGAAATGGCCTGATCGTGCTTTACCAACCAACAACACATTGTCTGAAAATCAATTGACTAGTGTTATATGATTTTATATGACTAGTATATATATATATATATATACACACACGCGCGCGCGCACACACACATTAAAGTTAATTAAATAATAATTAAATCTAATATACCTTAAACTCTTGAAACATGACTTGTTTAGAGACTATTGGAATGTCCCACCACTCTTGCCGAGGATATGTAAAAAGTCTCATAACGCTATCCCTTATAGCCTCATCAACTTCTTTTGACGCGGGATACCACCTATAAATAACATAATAAGTACGTAAGCTTGAATATTTTATTAATGAAAAAAATAAAGCTATCAATTGAAAAATCAACTTACGAAGATCCATTAGGCTCGATTAACACTCTACCAAGCATGTACGTATCTCCAGGAACTAGACCAATCAAATCTGCATCAATATCTTCTTCTACAGGAGGAGGTGCACCAATTTCAAGTCATGAATTCACATTTTAAAATAATTACACTTTATTAATTTCAAAACACAAGTTCATCTTTCAAGTAACTACACTAAATCATTTTCAAGACACTAATTCACTTCTCAAGTGACTACACTTGATTAATTTGAAGTGACTAGTACAAATTTCAAAACGCTACACTTAACCATTTTCAACTCTCTAATTCACTTCTCAAGTGATTAAACTTAACCATTTTCAAGTCATGAATTCACATTTCAAGTATCAACACTAAACCAATTTCAAGTCATGAATTCACATTTTCAAGTGATTACACTTTACAAATTTCAAAACACAAGTTCACCTTTCAAGAACTACACTAAACCATTTTCAAGTCGCTAATTCAATTTTTAAGTGACTAGTACACATTTCAAAACACTACACTTAACCATTTTCAACTCTCTAATTTTTCATTGCAAAATAAAAAAATTATAATACCAGATGTGAACTGTTTTATGAAAAAAATTATAATACCAGATGTGAACTGTTTTATGAACCAACAAATAGCTACATGATCACCATATGTATATTTACTTCTCATTATCACCAACAAGAAGTTACATGTAAAAACATGCATATTCTTTATGTGAAAACAGTTACAAATAGTATCATTGTATACTACTATACTACTGTTCTACAAATATCAACCCAGTAATGTAAACCACACAAGTCAAACATACTCCTCTGCATAAATTTCTCTACATATGAGATTTATTTGTTTCAAACAATCAAATAAAGAATCCGAAATATATAATCAACATATCATCATAACTTTTTTTCTAAAATGAAAACACACATGCAAATTCTTTATTTTACCCTCAATTTGTAGCTAGAACTGATAATCACCAACATGTCTCTTTGGCCGGTTGGTTGGAGAAGTGGCGATTGGTGGAGAGAAAGAGGGAGAAAGTGGGGGTGACGTTAGCACAACGGTTGGTGGTCCACCTGAGGGGGATGGCGAAGCGGCGGTTTGGTCCGTCGATCTTGGCGACTCGACGGGAAGAAGGAGGAGGTGAGGGAGGTGGCGTCGTTGTTGGTCAGTCCACCGACGGCGGTTTGCCATCTGTTATGGGAGTCTTCTATAGAGAGAGAATATAGGGGAGGGAGAGCCTTTGTACGGCTGTTGATGGAAAAATGGGGCTTAGGGTTTGCTTATGTGTTTTAAAAGGAAAGAGAGGGTACTTTAATCTCAGTCGTTGGATCAATTTTGATCAGCGGATGAGATTTAAAGGTTGAGAATTTGATTAAAATTTACATAAATTTTTCAATTGAGTCATAAATTGGCTATAATTATAATAAATTGAATAAAACTAGGCTAAAATTGGTATGTTATGGTAAAAAATTGGATCAGAAAATAAATAGATCAGATAAACTGATTTAAATTAGGCTATTATTTAAATAAATGTTATAAATAATAATAATAATAATGATGATGATAATAATAATAATAATAATAATAATAAAAAAAATTAGACAATACATTTGCAAAAAATATGAGTGTGCACCATCACTTGAAAAAAATAATTTAATAAAATTATGTAAAATGTCGTATTTGAGTTTAAAAATTATAGAAAATGGTACTAAAATAATTTGTGCATTTTTCTAAATTATGAATGTGGCATGTGTATTTAATATAAGAATAATGTGTACAAAACTATTAATAATTGAAATAAAATAATTTTAATAAAATAATAGCCTAAAATTAGTATCGGGAGGTCAAAATTGGGTGTCAATATCAGTCGTTGGATCAATTTTGATCAACGACTGAGATTAAAATTACTTTAAAAAGGGGTAAAAAATGGAATTAATTTCAATTTGGTTAAAATTGATATTAATTGTGTATAACATGACTAGAAAATGAACACATTGAGAAATTGAACTGAATTGAATTAGGCCCGCTATTTTAATAAACGTGATAATGATGAGAAAAATAATAAGTCATCGATATCAAAATAAACTAAGCATGTAAAAATTAATGTTATATAAAATTATCGATAGTAGTAATAATAAAGACAATGCATTTGTAAATTGTGAGAGTGCACATTTACATAAAAATAAATAAATATTAATAAAAATTATGTAAAATGTTGGATTTGAATTAATAAATTGTGAAAAATGATAATTTAATAAATGCGGAAATGATGAGAAAAATAGTAAGATATCGATATTAAAATAAACCAAGCATGTAAGAATTAATGTTACGCAAAATTACTATATAACATAACAGCCTGAGAGGGGTATCGTGAGGTCAAAATTGGGTGTCAACCCAATTAAACCAATTTAGTCCCACAAATTAGGCCTGTGGAGGGTACAGTGTACGCAGACCTTCTCGAAAACCTATTCAAGCTTGAAAATTCTTGTAAAATAGAACACATCATGTAGGATTTTTGCTGTAATTAAGATTTCATTTTTTTCTTGTTAATTAGTTGCTACTATTTCTATTTTATGCATATTTTCTTATAGGTTAAACCGAAAATCGAACCGTTAAGGACTAAAAATCGATAAATCAAAAACCGATAAAAAATACCTTATTGATTTGATTATCGATTTAACTTATTTAAAAAAATCAATAACCGATAAACCAAACTGATAATATGTAAAATCAAACCGAACCGACCGATGCACACCCCTAATTTCAAGAAAAAAATAGTGAAAATTGATTTTAATATTGACCGTTGGTCAAATATCATGAACGGTTGAGATTAAAATTGAGGAGATGAGTCAAATTGGGATTAGAAATTGGGTTAAAAAAAGATTGAATTGGATATTTTGATTATGTTAATACAACGTATTAATAAGATGAATTGTCGGTTAACTGGCTTCATTATTATAACTTCAATAGTGTATTATTACCTCGATCATATGATGTTAACGTATTATTCAAAATATTTGGATATATAGATTCAGTTAGCTAGCTTTTAACGACTATGTACATCACTATACGAGAGATACGTATTTATACATACATACATACATACATACATTTATATATATATATATATATATATATATATATGATTAACTATCAACTTTATAATATGTACTATATACATCACATACACGGGTATATTACCTCGTAATACAACGTATTTTATTTCTACTCTAGTGAATTATCGTTTGATTTAGCTTACATTATTATATTATAACTTCAGCAATATATTATTACCTTGATCAATCGATCGTTATGTTATCAATGTATTCAATATATATAGTTGATTGACTATAAAATTCACAATATGTACTAGATACATCACATACACATGTAAATTACCTCGTAATACAACGTTTTATATATATACAATGATAAATTATCGTTTAATTTAGCTTATATTATTATATTATAACCTCAACAGTATATTTTTTTTTCTCAATCGATCGTATGATATCAATGTATTCAATATATTATTGAATACATTTAATTTTTTTAATATAAAAATTATTTATTTAATAGTAAATTAAAAATATCAAATATCGACGGACAATATCATTTTCATAAAGTTAATTTTTATTTAGTTTTCACAAAAGCGACGTTGTTCATCGCTTTTTGTAAAAAAAAAAAAATATTTACAAATTGCGACGGACAGCGTCGCTTTTATAGAATTAATATTTTAAAAAATAAAAATTATAACGACGTTGTCCATCTCTTTTAATAAAAATAAACAAAAATAAAAATTAAATTTAAAAAGCAATGGAAAACGTCGATTTTCAAAAAATTAATTTTTATTTTGTTTTAAAAAAAGCGACGCTGTCCGTCGCTTTTTGTAAAAATAAAAAAAATTAAAAATAATTACAAATTGCGATGGATAACGTCGCTTTTCTAGAATTAATATTTTAAAAAATAAAAATTATAGCAACGTTGTCCGTCACTTTTAATTAAAAAATTTAAAAAGCGACGGACGTTGCTTTTCAAAAAATTAATTTTTAATTAGTTTTAACAAAAGCGACGTTGTCCGTCGCTTTTTGTAAAAAATAAAGAAAAACTAAAAATAATTACAAATTGCGATGGACAGCATCGTTTTTATAGAATTAATATTTTAAGAAATAAAAATTATAGCGACGTAGTCCGTCGCTTTTAATAAAAATACAAAAAATAAAAATAAAATTTAAAAATTGATGGACTACGTCGCTTTTTAAAAACTAATTATTATTATTTGTAAATAAATTATGACGCTATCCGTCGTATTTATTAAAAAAATTATAAATTAATTTTTAATTAGTTGGCACAATAATCCTCGAAAAAAAGTGATGGTATTAAGATGTTGACCGTCGATTTTAATAAAAAATAAATAAAAATAAAAATAAATTAAAAAAGCGACGGACAGTGTTGCTTTTCTCATCACTTTTTAAAGCGACACAGTTCGCCGCTTTTTTTTGCGTCGCTTTTTGGCCTTTTTTTAGTAGTGGATGATGGTGTATCTTCAAATAAAAAGAGTAAAGTTTCTGATCAGCTCGACAAACGAAGTTATAGTTTATCAGATGTTGAGGTATTCTATATTTTTTTACAACTGTAATGTATATTTTTGTATATGTGTGCAGTGTGAGGCCTTACTTTGTATGCTGTCGTTATTGTAGTTGTTTTGTGCAATGTAATGTATAGTGTTAAACTATTTAGAAATGTATGTTTTTGTTTCAGGTTTGGGATTTTCTTGTTCGACTAACTAATTATTACATGATTCATGTTAGTGTGCATACAAATTGCTCGATTGTGAATGAGCTGAAAGATAAGTTGACTAACGTGCAACTTGATTTGTTTAGAAAGACCTGTTTTGGGATATTTTATAGATTTGCCATCTGTTTCCATTCAAAATCATATGATACATGCTATGTTGCTTAGGGAATTTTGTCTACTCAAAATGATGAGATATGGATTAAAGTGAATGACACAAAGTTGTGATTTGGTCTATCAGAGTTTGCTGTTATAAGCGGCTTAAAGTGTACAAGTGATGTTACACTGACATGTAATTTGAGACAGTCTAGTCGCCTTATGGACTTGTATTTTCCAAATCAATCCAAAGTTACAATGCTTGAGTTGAAAATTTTTTTCTTGGAAAAAAATAACAATCTGACGGGGACGCGTTGCATATCGCAATTCTTTACTTCATTCATAGTTTTCTGTTTTCAATTACGTATGGTGACTTCATAAATAAGGATGCCTTTTTTGTTTGTTGAGTCTGGTCAATTTGAGACATTTCCCTGGGAAAAGTTGTATTTTCATGCTATGTTGAATTCAATGAAGTACCAGGTTTATAAAGGAAACTCTATGTATCGGTGTGGTGGTTTTCCTTTGGCATTCCAATGTTGGTTTTATGAATGTTGTCCATATGCGGATAATAAACTATCTATTCAAGTGGGAGATAGTGTGCCCCGAATACTTAATTGGTCGGTGACGATAAGACCAAACTATAAGAAGGTGAAGTCTGCTTTTAGTGATATAAATCGCGAGTAGGTACTTATACTATATTTATTTATATATATGGTCTTTTGCTCATACTATTAATTTACTTTTTAAAATTTTTAAATTTTTATTTGTATGTATAGGTGGTGTTATTAACCAATATTGAACCAATTTGTATTGAGAAGAGCATTCTTCAGTTGCCTGTTTTTTAGCCTGTACCTCAAAAGGAACATGCTGTATTCAAAAAATTTGATGGTTTGTCTGATTCGAGCAAAGAACATATGAGAGAAGGCAGTCCTCTGAATTCTCAAAATGAATTGAAACTGCTGAGAACTAATTTGAATTTGGTATGTTTAAGCTTTTTAAAAGTTTAATATCACCTTTTTTGTAGTTGATTATTATGAAAATTGATGTTTTTGTCTTTGCCATTTTGAAAACGTTCAGCTAAAGGATAAGGTTTTGTCGATGAAACAGTTGATGACATCGTCATTTAACCTAATTTTTAAAGCACTACATATAAATGAGGATTCTAAGGTATTTGGCTAGTTGTATTTTTTTAGTTTATAAGACTTATATATAGTTTGATACTAATATTTTTTTGTTGAACTTCTTAAAATAGTCTGCCACACTAAATAAGTATCATAGTGATGATAATATGGGGCTAAAAAATGATGATACATATGCAGGAAATTCCATAGGTGTTAATTTGTCTGACAATGTGGGGCGACAAACTGATGGTACACCTAAGGTTGATCACCTAAGTGATAATGTGGTTTATGGTGTTGGACAAAAAATTATTGGTGTTGGGGATCGTATTGATAGAAAAGTTGGGAATAAACTAAGTACTAATCTGGTTGATGATGTTGAAGAAAAAAATATTGATGTAGGTGATCACATTGACGTAGTAGATGAAGATCACCTAAGTGATAATGTCGTTGATAATGTTGGACAAGAAACTGTTGGTGAAGGTGATCGTATTGATACAGATGAAGGTGATAGACCCATTACAGGTGATGAATGAAGCGCATTTTCAAGTTTTGATTTCTTAAAATTTATACCAAGTTGGAATAAGATTGGATAGGAGGTAAAAAAATAATTTTGAGGATAGTTGGTCTGATTTTCCTGATTATGAAGTATCAAAATTTACCCAACAAATTTCTCATGAGAATATACAGTGTATGAAAGATGAGGTTGAGAATAGTCAGGAAATTGGTTGGTCAGTTTTTTCGGACAATGAAATCTCAAAGTATACTCAACCTAATAAAATTATTGCACATTCTGTGATTGAGGAAACTATTGAAAAGATTGATACAGATTTAGGTTGTAAAAATATTGCATTGGAGGCTACAAATATTGTGTGTGACAATGTTGTATTGAAGATTGATACAGAAGTTCTTGTTGATGTTGTAAGTGTAAGAAAAAATATTGATGATATTTCTGTAGGTGATAAATCTACTGTCATCTTGGATGACACACCGGTTGTCCCTCGTAGAATAAGAAAATCAGCTGTAATATGTGAATCAGCATACGTGTCCAAGTTTAATTCTGGTTGTAGCAACATTCAAGGTCAACCAACTAAGTGCATAGATAAAGAACAATCAAGAAACACATATTCAGTATCAAACATCCATTTACCATAAGTATTACAGAGTCATTTCTTGATATAAAGTTGTTGTCTTCATTTAACAAGTTTGTTGATAAATCATTACGACTTAATTCAAAGTAAGTCTTTTCTTTCTAGATTTTTGTAGCTTAAATTTTTATCATTTTTGTGTCATAACTAATACATTGTGTCATGCTTTTTTTTTTTTGCAGTCCTGTTTATTCGAAATCTGTTAATAATCTATCAAATGCTTTTAACTTTGGTGTTGTCACGATTAAAATAAAAGAATGATTCTACACGCTTGGATATGCAGGAGTACCTTTAACTGATTTAGTAAATCTACTATCCACCATGGTTTACTAGTATAGTAGTATTGAAATATTCTTTATTGATTCTGACAACGTAATGTAGTTTATTATAATGATATTTTATTTTTACTTTTCAGCATATTGATGTGCTTTTTTACTACTTACAAAAGAAATTAAAGTACACTCTTTTGGACGGAGGAAGTTCATTCACAACAATTGATTGTTGGTTTAATTGCTTGATACAAAGTTTGTATACAAAGTTTTTGGGTAAGAGGAAAGATGTTGTGGTTATTAAAGAGGACAATGAAATTGTTGAGTATATCCTCAAATTTGTTATGAGGTGTAATGTGCCATGGTATTCTGTTGATAATGTTTTATTCCTGATAAATATTTCTGAAAACTTTCACTGGATTTTGGCTCGTCTATCTTTTAAAGACCAATGTATTTATGTTTATGATTCAATGCGTGGTGCACGACATAAACGTGTTGCTGAGAAAGCTGTTTCAGCATATTCTGAATTGATACCATACTTCCTTTCTTTCATTGATTTTTGGGACAAAAGAAGTGATGGAATTGCAGCTGCTGACTCGTTTGATATTCGAATGGTTGAGGATTTCCCACTCCAAAGAACATGTAAATTAGTACTAAAAAGCTAATTCTGTTGTTAGTTTTTTACCTTTTTTTCTTTTTGGTTATTATACTCATTTGGGAATATGTTGCAGGAACTGTGGTGTTCTTATAGCTTCTTTTGCAGAGTACATGATTGAAGGCATTCAAATTCCTGCAAGTATAGATGATATTGATAGCATACGGAGCATATATGGTGTATTACTGTGGCAATATGGAAAGAGAAAATAAAGGCAGTGTGCAATCAGTGAGGATGAATCTACTGGAAGACTGAAAAAGAAAAATTAATCTTCTAAAGCAGTAATAGTTTAGGATAACTTGCAAGTGTAGTTTCTGACATATTTTGAAGTTTTTGATATACTGTTGAAAATGTTTACCTGGTGTTTTTAATGGGATACACTTGCTTAGTTTTCATTTCTATTTTTTGAAGAATCTATATTGATTCATATTGACGATTTTATGATTTTGAAAACTTTTATTTTTTATTAGAATGTTGATATTATTTTCTTTTGGTATAAGTGTGTATTGATTTTTATATTTATATATGTGTGCTAAATTTGATACCTATATACCATGAACTAAATGTACCCTGAAGAAGAACATATAGCATGACTGCCATTATAGTCATTCAATTATGAATAGCAATAGGAGAAACACTTTTTTCCCTGGACACATACATATCACCTATATATGTTGTCATTTAAGTAGTACTTTATATTGTACAGATGACGCTCAAACGTATGTATTGGACGAAACTCGTGTATGGACTTATATATATACACATCATACTACTGAATAAATTCATCAAAAAGATATCATAAAGACAATGAAAAGTAGAGGTTGAAATCCATATAATGTCGAAATATTTCATTAGGAATCAAACTAGGAAGCATAAAAGTAGTCTTAGGCATCATCTATTACATTTCATGTAAAAGTAGCCAACTTTTCACATTTCAGCTTAAAATATAAAATCAACTCCTGTAATATATTTTGCAATCTAGAATGAACTGGCCTACTTGAAAAAACAAAAGAGGAATTATAAGAATGTCTTGTTAAATTCTTGTTGGGGTATTTGTACAGGTTCTTTGATTGTGTCCAACCTTTTAACACCGTCCACATGATACTTTCTGTGCAGACATGTAGTCCATAATGCCTTTGCCTCGATTGTTATTCCTTGGTCTACCTGGTCTCGACTTCTAGATTGGTGGGAGTACTATGATATTCAATACTTTTGTTGGAATGTGCCACATTGTTTCATCAGGAAGTGGAATAACTGGAAATTCATAGGCTTTCAAATAGTTTTTCTTTGTGTAATAAGCTTCACGGTAGGATTGTACATTCATATGAGTGTAACTCAATACTGCCATAGCATGAGGACATGAGATTCCATCAACCTAAAATTGTAGGCAGCTACACATTTTTTCATGCATACACACAATGCTTTTTGGAGTTTCATCAATCCTAACATACACATGACTGGTAGAAGCCATTACCTGTAATATACAACAAAACATTAAGCAACTGTACCATACCACATTTTAGTCAGCATGAAATATAAATAACAACACAGTTTCTTTACCTTCATTTTATCTGATAAAATGAGATTTTTCCTTATTATTGTGTTGTACTTGTTTTCCAATTTAGCAAATATTTTCTGTGCATTTATTCTATTTTCATTATTCCATTTCATTACCAAATCCATCACGATTGTAGCAGCTTCTTTACTGACAGTTCTCTTGCCTCTCTATTTGCTGAATTTAGCGACTGCAATATTTGAAGTCATTATCATGGATCTATTGATATTTGAATGTGCTATCACTACAAAAAACTGATCAAATTGCGGGGATTAATTTTAAGATTTGCGAGGGTTTAAAACCCCCCGCAAAATGTAATTTTGACGGTTTTTAAAACCCCCACAATACGAGTTGCCACAAACAAGTTGCGGCAGTTTTTTTCCAACCTCCATAATTAATTTGCAGGGGTCATTTTTCGGAGTTTGTTGACCCCCGCTACTCTAAATTTAATTTTTTATAATAAATTTTTATTTAAAAATTGTGGAGGTTTAAAACCTCCGCAATTTTTTTTAAAATTAGTGAGACCCAACAATTTTCAATAACAAATTATAAATTCTAATTTTAACTTAAATTTAATTGTTCCTTCTAGGCATAGCCTACAATCCAATATTTATTTAATTCATATTTGATTAACACAACATGACTAATTAAACATTGTAATTCACAGGCATCTCAAAAATACATTGAACATTAAACTTCAAAATTAAAATTTCAACATTAGCATCTTCAAACTTCAAATTTTCAACATTAACTAGTATCTTCAAATTCCAACATCAAATTTAAACACAAAACCTTCAATATTCTAAGATTCGCTCCAACCACACAATACATCATCATAATTGAATATCGAAGGCAATTTGCAACAAAATCAACGACTATCATTAGGATCACTATCATCACGTGGTCTTCTTTCCATCCATGGGTGAAATGGAACCACTAGCCACACCACTTGCTACATAAAAATGCAAAGTATAAAAATCAATTAGATAAACTTTCAGTCCTTATTACATTTATATCTGCGTACAACTAAAAAATATCATGATAAATATAAAGAGATTAATCACAAATTCACAATTTCAAGTAATTACACTTAGTCATTTTCAAGTCACTACACTTAATAATTTTCAAATAACTTATTCACTACTACACATTTCAAGTCACTATACTTAACCATTTTGAAGTAACTACACTTAACCATTTTCAAGTCACTACTACACATTTCAAGTCACCAAACTTAACAATTTTTAAATAACTAGTAGACATTTCAAGTCACTAAACCATTTTCAACTAACTACTTCACATTTCAGTCGTGTGCGAGCAAATAAAAAACTCTGATCAAAGGATCATTGCTTAAATAAAGTCATGACCTAATGAACAACTCCACAAGTACACAAATATGCTTATTGGTTCAATTACACTTCACACAGGACTGCCATTATACCATATCAATCACAATGTGTGTTACGATTAATCAAGGGAGAAAAGAATTATGAGAAGAGTAATCTGCCTTGCCTTCTATTTTCTGTAGGACCTGATGTGGAAAGTATAATGAAAACATCTATTCAGATCATTTTTTAAAGCTTTTTGTCGAGCAAGTAGTAACAAAAGGCAATCTCATAATTCAGAATCAACATACTTGGCAATATTTGCTCCTCTCAGTGCTGCAGTTCCCAAAATAATAAAAAGAAAGGGAAGTCCTATCAGTGCATAGTTTTTCCTCCCTCCTCCTCATCTATGAACTCCGCTTCTTACAACACGCGAATTCTTGTTTTGCCGTGCAAGTTCTCCTAAAGACCTAATTGCTTCTGCAGCTGCTTCAAGCAACAACTTATCATATAAGATTGATGTCTTTCTGTCCAGCTCGCGGTACAGTTCCACAACATTCTAACCGTGTGGTAATTAGTCAAAGGGAGCAAAATGTACTGCTTCATAACAATTAAATCCATAATCGAACTCTGCATGCTATGCTCCGGGAGAATAAGAACAAACCCCTTTGGGTTTTACACAACGATAAACAGGTAAACCCTCTGAAGTCAGTGTAGAAGGAGAGAATTGTGTGTCCTGCATCGAATATAAGGGTTGATCGATTAAATGGGAGGTAATAGACAAACTTTTCATCTTCTTCGTGCAATATATAACAATAACAACAATCCAGAGATCATTTGGATTCCATTAGGAGACTTCATTTTATTAGTAAAATTGAAAACGGAACTAGCTAAATGTTCATTCCTTTATTTCCAGTAAAAGGCAAACAACAACAACATACCCAGTAAAAGGGCATTTCCTAATTAAAATAATGAAAAATAACTTCATGAATTTGAAACTCACATGGTTGTGAAGCAAACGAGGATGTGCTAACAACTGTGGCAGATGCTTCTTAACAGTTTCCTTAAACTTGCAAAGATAACTCCCAGGAACCCCATAAAATATTCTCAGGGCACTAAACTGTACGTAGGTTAGCAAATATAAGTGGTGCTCTTCAGTTCTCTAATGGAGGACGGAAAAAGAAGAAAATATAGGCAATTAATCAATAAAAAAAAAACGCTAACAAATGAACTTAAGCTAATAGCACTTTCTCCTCCCAAGAATGATGATTCCCCTTCCCTAACAAAAAACGACATAATAAAAAAAGCCCAAGAATAATTCGAATTAAAAGAATAAAAGCCCTTGCTCAACGAAAAAATTGTAAATCTTACCCAGTGATTTGATGAAAAACACATTCTGACGGAGAGCCGCGCAAAATAGAGGAACTACTACAACTCTTAAAGCGGAGAAAAGAATACAAGAATTGGGGTAACAAAAAGGAGAGGGGGCGGCGGCGATGTTGGAGATGCGTTTCTCCGACTAATTTAGCGGTGATGGCTCAGATCTAAAGCAACGACGACGACTAGGGTTGGGGTTTCATTGATGGTGAAGAGGAGAAAGGGAAAAGGGACGTGTGGTAGCCAGCGGTATCCATGATGGAGAGAGTAAGAGAGATGAAGAGAAGGTAGAGAGAGAGAGCGTCGACTGGTGAGAGTTTAGGTTAATTGGGATAAAAGAAAACAAAATGGTGATGGGATCTCATCCATTGGATTGATTTTGATCAACCGGTGAGATTAAAGTAATTTTAAAAAGGGTTTAAAAATAGAATAATATCAAATTGGCTAAAATTGATAATAATTGAACACAAATTGGCTAGAAATTAAATAAACTAGGAAATTAGTTTAAATTAGGCTGCTATTTAAATATAATAATATGATAAGGTGTCACTATTAAAATAGGCAACGCAGGTAAATTAAGATTGTGTAGAAAGAAAAAAATATTTTAGAAAATTATCATCAATAATGAATTAGTTGCAAAATAATAATAATAATAAATAATAACTAGACAATGTATTTATAAATTATGAGTGTGCATATTTGTGAAAAAATAATTTAATAAATATTAATAAATTGTAAAAATGATATAAAAATTAATAAAATAATTTTTACATTTTAAATCATGAATGTGACACGTCAAAAATCTGGTTGATGCAAGAAAAATACATAAAAAATACTAACATTTAAAATTAATAATTTTGCTAAAATAGCAGCCTAAAAGGAGCACCAAACGGTCAAAATTGGGTGTCAACAAGAGAGATAGGGTTTGATCCAACCATTAGGTCAATTGATCAACCGCTAGGATCTAAATATTAAAATTTTGGTTTAAATTTGAATGAAAATTGAAATTGAGTCCAATTAAATATAATTTAAACTAGAATTGTAATAAATTAGATAAAATTAGACTAAAATTATTATAAATTGGTAAAATCAGGTTAGAAAATAAATAGAATGGAAAAAATAAATAGATTAAAATCATTGATGTGATACGTCATTATTTATATGATATCAAAATAATACATAAAAATTATTAATGTTAGAAATTAATAATTTTTAAAAGAATAGCAGCCTAAGAGGAGCATCGGGAGGTCAAAATTGGGTATCAACAGTCAAAATGAGCATACATTGTATAATTGTTGTTGTTCAGTGTTAAGCGTTCACTTCAGAGTTTTATACGTATAACTGCTACTTCATGAACTTAATACCAAGGGGTAGTATGGGAAAAAAGTAAAAATTATCTTACAAATATATCAAGGCTACTATTGATCAAATACGATGAACGGTTGAGATTAGAATTCAAAAGATGAGTTAAATTGAGATTAGAAATTAGGTTAAAAAGGATTGAATTGGGGATTTCGATTGAGTCAAATTAGACTCAATTGACTCAAATTGAGTATAAATGGATAGAATTTAAATAAATTAGGAAAATTGAATCGAATTAGGTTGATATTTAATAAATATAGTAAATATATAAAATTAATATTAATAAATAAATAAAATTATTATTTTTAAATTAATTATAAATAAATTATGTAAATAAAATTAATCTTTTATACTAGATTTTTACACTTCTATACCACATTCATATAATATATATACCACATAAACACCACATTGATACTCAATTGATACTCTTTTATACTAGATTGATACACTTTAATACCACATTCATACAATGTATATACCACATAAATACCACATTGATACTCTTTTATACTAGATTGATACACTTTAATAAACCTTTAGTTAGATCTATATTTAACTGGTTATACAATTTAGCAACAAATATATCGTAGGTGAAGTCAGAATCGAACAAAACTCCATTGATGATGAAATTCTGAAATTCAACCTCAGATATTCATTTACCCCCATATTTGATCACTATTGGTACTAAAACAGTAGTTGTAGCCACTTTTTGTATCAATTTTGAGCAAATTTTTAGAAATTTATACAGAAGGTTGTGGAATGTAAAAGGTAAAGATGAGTATCAGAAAAGGTAATGAACGAAGAATTAGGAGTTTGAATAGAAAGGAATTTGTGACTGAAAAGGAAAGAAGGTAAGGTTATATTTTAATTATTTTGTATTTTTTGGTTATATGTAGTTAAGCATACGCGAGTCACGAGTGGCTATTTACCGATTTTATAAATTTAGGTGCTACTTTTGGGGAATTATTTTAGTTTTAGGCGTTATTTTTGTCCTTTCCCCATATATATATATATATATATATATCTCTTTTTGCCCGTGCTAAGCCCGGGCCCAAACTATATTAACATTTATTTTTGTAAATTTTTTTCTGTTTTTTTGTTCCTCTGCTTTTCGTCTGTTTTGGTAACATTATGTTAGTTAAAAGTAGTTAGATAATCTTTAATATTTTTAAAATACAAAATCACATATCTGTTTTAATTTTTTTTCGTCCAAGTTTTTTTAAGTTCATTTAAAAAAATCTCTTTCCTTTTTTGGGAATCGTGTAGGACTACAAAATTAAAGAATATTTTTTTTCCACATATCTTAAGTTTAAGACCATAAATTCAAAAATCGTTGTTAAGTTTTAAAATTTGTTCTAAATCAAAATTAGACTAATAAATTAAAATAGAGGGAATAAAAAAGAATTTGTAAGTTATAATATTTTTGATATATTTCGACTTTCTTTTATTTTTTAAACAAATGCATGCACTAAAACTCTTCTCCTTTTTATTTTACTAAAAATATTAAAATTAAAATCTGTAACGGTCTAAATTGATTTTTATCTTATGTTGAATTAACTTCATTATTTTTTCTCAATTAAACTCATTAGTTATGGCTAACATATTTTTCTAAAGTATTTAAATAATATTTGATACTACAAATTATTGTATGATCATAAAACAAAGTTAATTTATATATAAATATATCATAAATTAAATAATTAAAAATTTAATTCAACAAAATAAATTTTGTAGTTGTTTCTTCAATGGTAAAATTTTTCAAAGGTATTAAAGCTTCAATTAAAGGTAAAAAGGATTTAAAAAGTATTTTCAGGTTGGACTAAAAACCCTTAAGAGTTCTCTCTTACTATTACTTTAATTTAAAAGAAGACAACAAATTTTTAGTTGAACTTTTAATTTGATTGAATAAATAAGTATGCAACACTATCACTTATTTTATGACTCGTCATTTTTTGTATAACTTTTAAAAGAGTTCATATAATTAATCCAAATTTATCAAAATGAATGAGAACTTATAATGTCATTAAACCTTCATTTAGGGGTAAAATAGACCAAAAAAAAAAAATTCAAGTGAAAACTATCAAATTAAAAATCCCCCCTTATATATAGTAGTAAAACATGTTTAATTTATAGTTTTTTGACTTATTAACAAGTGTTTAGAAACACTTTTTTAACATTTACCCAAATATTGTTAAATATTTAAAATCAATTATAAATTAAAATCTTAAAATAAACTAATCCAAGGAAATTAATAAACTGAATAAAGTAAGAAAAAGAAAAGGCCCACAAAAATTACTACTCTCTCCATTTCATTTTATGTGATTGTAAATCATCTCACCAAGTGTAAAAAGAAAATTTTAATACTAGATTATTATTAATTAAATAGTAAGATGATTTTTTTTAAACGGATTAGAAAAAAAAATATGCCACATAAAATAAAATGGATAAAAATAGTACAATGTTGACTACATCAATTATTAATGCCACGTTAAATGAATTTATTGAAAAAGAGTGAAAGTAAAGTTGAAAAATGACAAAAGTCAATGGTTATTCATGTATAGCAAGATGATTCGTCAAAGATCAAAAAATCTTTGATTGTGAGGATGATCAAAAAATTTATTGCTTCTTATATATAAGTACTAGATACTCGTGCCCATACAAGACATGGACATTTTGGCAACACTAATGTGCAAAAGAGATTCAACTTTGGAGAAAATTATTTCTTACTTGTTTTAATCTTTTAGTGTAGGAGTAAAAGAAAGAAATATAGTACAATGAACTGATGTTAACATAATATATACATACATCAATTCTGAAATATTTATTGAATCATAAAATTATCGAAATACCCTTGATAGTCATTTAATAAGGAACAAAAAGATATTTATAAGAAATTACTACCATGTATAATTCAATTACAAAGGTCTAAATAAAAATATTATTAAAATAATACATGAGGAAAAAACTAATAAATATAAGAAAAAAGCAATATGTATGTGTAACCATTTTATTGTGCCATAAAAATGAGGACAAAACTAATAAATATAAGGAAAAAATAATATGCATGTGTAACCATTTTATTGCATCATAAAATTATCGAAATACCTTTGGGGTATAAAAATACATAATTTAATAAGGAATAAAAAGATATTTATAAAAAATTACTACCATGTATAATTCAATTACAAAAGTCTAAATAAAAATATTATTAAAATAATTAAAATAACAAATGAGGACAAAACTAATAAATATAAGGAAAAAGAAATATGCACGTGTAACCATTTTATTGCACCATAAAATGAGGACAAAACTATTAAATATAAGGAAAAAAGAATATACATGTGTAACCATTTTATTGCACCATAAAATTACCGAAATACAATTGAAAGTCATTTAATAAGGAACAAAAAGATATTTATAAGAAAAATATTACCATGTATAATTCAATTACAAAGGTCTAAATAAAAATATTATTAAAATAATACATGAGGACAAAACTAATAAATATAAGAAAAAAACAATATGCATGTGTAACCATTTTATTGCACAATAAATATAAGAAAAAAATCATATGCATGTGTAACCATTTTATTTACTACTATATATAAGTGAAGATTGGGGTGACTAAAATTATTAAAATACCCCTGGTAG
>NC_061111.1:27337436-27418182 GCF_002878395.1 Capsicum annuum
CTAAAATTATCGAAATATCTTTGGTAGTTACCCCAACCTTCACTTATTGCACCATAAAATTACCAAAATACCCTTGGTAGTCATTTAATAAGGAATAAAAAGATATTTATAAAAAAATACTACCATGTATAATTCAATTACAAAGGTCCAAATAAAATATTATTAAAATAATATATAAATTATCGAAATACCCTTGGTAGTCACCCCAACCTTCACATACTACCATGTATAATTCAATTACAAAGGTCTAAATAAAAATATTATTAAAATAGTACTTAAATTATCAAAATACCCTTAGTAGTCACCCCAACCTTCACTTATTGCACTATAAAATTATCGAAATACCCTTGGTAGTAATTTAATAAGGAACAAAAATATATTTATTAAAAAAATACTATCATGTATAATTCAATTACAAAGGTCTAAATAAAAATATTATTAAAATAATACATGAGGACAAAACTAATAAATATAAGAAAAACAATATGCATGTGTAACCATTTTATTGCACCATAAAAATGAGGACAAAACTAATAAATATAAGAAAAAAAACATATGAATGTGTAACCATTTTATTTACTACTATATATGAGTGAAGGTTGGGGTGACTAAAATTATGAAAATACCCTTGATAGTCATCCCAAGTAACATTATACTAATGAATAAGTAAAGGTTTGGTACTAATACTAAGCACCATAAAAATGAGGACAAAACTAATAAATATAAGAAAAAAACCATATGCATGTATAATCATTTTATTTACTACTATATATAAGTGAAGGTTGAGGTGACTAAAATTATCGAAATATCCTTGGTAGTCACCCCAACCTTCACTTATATATAATAGTAAAAAATAATATAATAATAATAAATAAATAGAATAGAAATAGCAATAATAGTATTCTACTAATAATAAAGTAAAGATTTGGTACTACTAAAAGATAAATTAGTAGTACTACCAAACCTTTACTACTAATATATAAGTAAAGATTTGGTACTACTATTAAGCACCATAAAAATGAGGACAAAATTAATAAATATAAGAAAAAAAATCATATACATGTGTAATCATTTTATTTACTACTATATATAAGTGAAGGTTGGAGTGACTAAAGAAATACCCTAGGTAGTCACCCCAACCTCACTTACATATAGTGGTAAAAAAATAATAATATAATAATAATAAATAAATAGAATAGAAATAGAAATAATAGTAGTAATAATAGTATTCTACTAATAATAAAGTAAAAGTTTGATACTACTAAAAGATAAATTAGTAGTACTATCAAACCTTTACTTATATATTAGTAGAATAATACACACACATAAAGGTTTATATAAAAATTATAGGGATAGTTACAGAAAAGTACAACTAGCACCAGATATACTTTACATTTAAGTAATCAAAAATATACTTTACACTTTATAGCCCAAAATCTAATTTGATTATTCATTGTAACCTAACTTTTCTTTCTAGTTATATAGCGAATAACACTTCTCACATCAAATTTTCATCTTCATGTTTTTTCACTTCAATTCTCTCCCAAAAAACTTTAAATAAATTGGTGAAAAATTTAACATTATTTTGAGTTTTTTTTTTTTTATAATTCGAGGTTTAAATATTCTCGTAAATAAGTTTTATTTCGAGTGGGTATAGTTATTTAGTTTAGCTTTGAGGTGTTTTGAATGAATTTGATGCTTGGATTCGAGGAAGAAGGCAAGGTCTTTTTTTTTTTTGGTACAAAAGTGTATATGTTTATATATTGTATTGTATATTGTTGTATATATTTATATACTGTATTGTATATTGTTGTATATACGATAGTCTTTTTGTTTCAGTTATTTTCTTTTTTCTTTCCATTTTATATACACTTATACAATGTAGATACATTGTTTAAATATTATACATAATATATATTTGTATAATTATGTATATTATTATATAATTTTATATATAGACCTAATATACGACATTATACAAAATTACATGAGGTGTATATTATACTCATATACAATATTATATAAAAAAAATTTGACTTTGTCCTATTTGAATTAGCTTATTTTATATGTTTAAATAGCCTTTACACATTTTTACAACATTTGGTTAAAGTAAAAAAAAGAAAAAAGACTTTCAAACACTTATTTTTAAGACAAAAGTCATAAGCCGAAAATCCCTAACTTCGAATCCAAAAAAGCTATTCGAAATAAGCTCATAATCTTTTCTCATGGAATTGACCCTACCAATTATTTTCTCCTCATTTTTTTATCCAAGGAATTTCAAAAGGTCTCATGATAGAGCAGGTAAACATAAATACTATAAAAGATGCCCTTAAAATATGACGACTCTTACATAAAATGAAACAAACAAGCCATGAGAGTTACTCTCATATGAAAGAAATCCTATTATCTGAGACAAAGCTAATTGGAACAACACTGCAGTAGAAACACACGCCAGTAAGTAGTTTTTATTGTCACTCTCCCTACTTAGTAAGATGAAGATGGGAGAGGTAAGAGAGAGAGAGTATAATTTTTCAATGGATGTAAAGTAACTTTCTTTTCTATACAATTGAGTCTTATTTGGTAATATAACATAGAACATACTATATTTTGTAATGTAACCTTACTATTTGCATTTTTTTAAACAATTTTTTTCATAATTATATGACAAAATAAATATCTTCTATTTATATGTTACACTAATTTGATAAGTGCACTGTCCAGGTGATACAATCCAGATTAGCTTCAAGCCATTTACTAGAAGTCAAGCCCCAGAGCTCCAAAGGATCCAAGGATTATTCATGAAGTGGGAGGTACTTGATGAAGTCTTTTCACCATCAAGATGGTGTCATTTGATGATGATTGCACTCACATTAGATCAAGGATCGTTGAAGGAGTCAAGAGAATGCAAAGCGGGGCTAAAAAGTCCCTCGGATGGGACATGCACCCAAGTCGCTTTGGACCTACCTTGGACCTACTCTAGCATTTCAAGAGTGCGCCAAAACAGTCCTTATTGTGCTTGAGATGCACCCCGTCTGCTCCAGATCTGCTCAAGCGGATGGTATGGGTCTTTTCTTACAATTGGATCACTTTTGAGCCCCTAAATGTATAATAATTAGCCCTAAACTATAAATACTTGGGAGCCTATTTTATTTTCTTAGTTTTGTTTGGTTTTTGATGATTGTTTCTCCTTTTAGAGTGAGAATTGGTACACTTTTGTTGAATCTTGATTTAGAAACGTTGATTTAGAGGGCGATCGTCTCCCTCTTAGTCATCGTAAGAATTAGGTGTTTGTTTAAGATTGACGTTGAGAGTATTAGAATTTAATATACTATTTTGTTCTTAAATACTGCTTTTGCTTGTGTCTAATTATCTATCTTATTGATTATCTTTACTTTTTCGTATCAATCTTCATTTCCGTACTTTGATTCTTATCATTTGGTATCAGAACCAAGCTTGATTTCATTCCTACGACGTCAATCTCGAGTCTAGTTATTTTGGAAAATCGAAAATCACAAAAAATATTACTATTCACGTTTTAGGTCTTAGATCACATTTTGAATTTTTGATTTTTGAGTTTTCTTATGTTTCCTATGTTAGATTTGTGTTTTCTAGCACTATTAGAGTCCAAATACCAAATTCAAGCTAAATTGGAGTTGTATTGAGCCCTATACTATCGTTGGTAGCTTGGGTCTGAAGAAAATTGAAGTGAGTTGCAATATTTGAAGTTCTTGGTGAGGAATTTGAGCAAAAAAATGTTTAAAATAAGTTTAGAATGTTGAAAAGTGCCTAAACTTAAATTTTCAACTCATTTCGAGCTAAGGTGAGGAAGTGGTGTTCTTGGAGAGATTGTTATCTTCATATTAAAAGTTCATTCAAAAGTAAGTGTTTGATCCAAAAAGAAGGAAGGAAAAAAGTGTAAAAGTTTTTGTACTGAAACATCTACGAAGATTCCAAGGATATTCCAAGAAAAGAGTACACAAAGGACCACTTAAGGGGCATTTTCATCCACCCAAGGAGTGAGGAGCGACTCACTTGCGCCCAGCGTGCGCCTAGGATGTGCTGGGGCTGCTTCCACACCTCAAGGTACTGAGAAAAAACCCCCTCCTATGCTGGACATATGTTGGGACTGCTGTCACACCTCAAGGTAGTGAGCAAACTCCCCACTGTGCTGGACATGCTCTTGACATGCGCCCATGGTGTGTAACACACCTCCAATGTAGATCAAGCGTCCCCAACACCAAATTCAAATTCCAAAAAACATTCTAACACTCTAATTACACTTTTCGCTTAGGTTTGATTCTTTAGTTTCACTTCTTGATTACTAAATTCATCTATTGATTCTTAAACTACTCAATAGCTAATAATTCTTCTACTAAGTTGGTTGATCAGTTCTTGAGTCTAAATTCATTCAACGTCCTATTTCTTTTAACCTTTTCTCTTTTGTTCATATCGTTATTAGTTTTTGATCCAATTCCTTATATATTTATTTGAGTTTTTCACACAAGAATCCAATCCGACCAAAAGTACCACTTGATACCTCAACTACCACACGGAGTATAAACCACCTTTCAACATTTGTGAACCAAGTGTGAGGTAAACAATGGTGTGAAGAGTTGTGAGGTTAATTTCTCTAATGCTAATGTGTTTGTTGTTTCTGTGAGTGTCTTTCTTCATAGGTACAATGTTTATGGAAGGAGAAACTTCATAAACCATGGAAAACCACTCAATAAGTGTTATTTTAGCGGCCATTGAGACTCTCAACTGTAAAATTAATTCCATGAATGCTAAGATAAACTCACTTGACCTTAAGGTGGGTTCATTTGATCGGTGGGAGAATGGATATCATGGAAGGTCGACTAAACTCATTCCTATTCACGTCTCAACACTACCATGCTTCGACTAGTAGGCATGCTCTAAATCCTCTTATTTCTATTTCTCTGGAAAACCTTTACCAAATGATTAATCCACCAATACAAGAACATGATCCAATTCCTCAAGACACTATATATCCACAAAAATGAAATCCCGTCCGACCACTCCAACCTTAATTCAACCAAACACAACAAGAAGAATCTCAAACCTGAATATCCCAACCTCCACTAAACCTAATTCTCCCACTCTAATCATCCCTTAACCAAAAACAACCCATCCAAATAGAAGATGAAGAGATGGAGGAGAAATAAAAGGAGTTTGGAGCATTCAATGAAGGCAATATATTGGTAGATGAAATGAGAGATAGACCCATATATCAAAGAGGTTATCGAGGCTGAGGAGAAAGATTTGGTTCCGTGCCTAATGGTAGAGAAAACATTGAAAAATGACCCCAAGGTCATGATCAATGGAACTAACATGGTGGTAATGGAAAAGTAAACTTGGAAAATCGGCCCCAAAGTTATGATCAAGGAAACCGATAAGGTAATAGGGATTGAGATATGGGTATCAATTTAATCAAGGTTAGTCTTTCGAATTTCAAAGGCAAGAGTGATGCCGAAGCTTATCTCTGATAAGAGTCCTCTTATGAAATGATCTTCCAAGTCAATGATATCGCCGAAAAGAAAAAGATTTGCTATTCCATACCCACTTTGAAGGGTATGACGATATGCGGTGGGATTATACCAAGAGGTCTAGAAATATATTGAATATTTAATAACCACTTACATAGGATGTATTGAAGGTACCCATGAGACAAAGGTATGTGTCGGATAGGTATAGGCATGAGTTACTTGCCAAGTTATACAACTTGAGGCAAGGAAAAAAGAGTGTCTTGGCTTATTATGATAAATTCTAAAAATTGATCTTGAAGCTTGATCATCATGAGAATGTGAACCATGGCATAATATGCTTCAAGGTTGGGTTGACAAAGAAATATCCTTCTGTATGACTATCCAAAAGTTTTAAACCATAGAAGAAATCTTCTAAGCGGCCTTGGAAATTGAGAAGGATATCAAGGACAGGGCAACTTGCAAACCAAAGGGGTACTCATCTACCAACACTTGGAGTAAGAATAAAGAGGTAGCTCAATTGTCATTCAAATGGAACAAGAACAAGGACTACAAGTCCAATAACAATAAGCTCGTAGGGAGACCACTCTAAAGTACCCACCAAGAAATGAAGGTAACAAATATCCTATTCCTACACCTAAAGGTTTTCAATATTTTAAATGCCAAGGATGGGGACATGAGGAAAGTGAATGTCCCAACTGGAAAAATGTGATCCTTAGGGAGGGGAATTTTTATTACCTTGAAGAAGAGGTAGGATTGGAAGATGAGAATGATGTGATACAGGTGTCACGGGATCTATACCATTTACTAGAAGTCAAGCTCAGGAACTACAAAGGCTTCAAGGCGTGTTTATGAAAATGGACGCGGTTGATCTTGTTGCAAAATCACCCAAGGGAGTGTATGTATTGACATGTGGGGGCTGACATTAGGGGCCCAAAACCCTCAAGGCTGCCCCAAACACTCCACACCCTCCCCTTTCATTAAGGGCAAAGGGGTCCTTTTGCTATCCTTTTTGTAAAGACTATTTAAGGTATTTCTTTAGTCTTGTTCTCATAGTTAGCTTATTTTGAAATCACTTTGTAACATTGAACACCATATTTCCTCTCAAGAAGAGAGTAGACCACCAAACATTTTAAGCTTCACAAGTGAAAGGTTTCATTTGTGTTGTGAGACGGCTAGAAATGAGAGTGCTTGAGTGAACCGAGTTCCTCTAGTGTTCCCATAAGAACTTGGTGCTTGTTAATGTGATTCGTAGAGGTTTTAGAGTTTGATACACTCTTTACTTTGTACATTTTACATTCTCTTTGTTTTAATTTATCTGTCTTCTTTTTCAAGTTTGTGTGTTTGTTGTTTCAATTTAATGTCTTGTACCTGTGGACTATTTTTTGTGAGTTATGGACTGTTTTGAGCTCTTATAGATACCATTTGGTATCAGAGCGAAGGCTGGTATTGTTATTACACCACCAATATTGGTCTCTTCTAGTTGAAAAAGTCAAAAAAAAAAAGGCAAAAAAAAAATGTGTTATCTGGTGACTTGTGTTGAACGAGAAATGTCTAGATTTAGGTGTTATTTTTACTTGTCTTAGTAGTTTCGTGTGTTATCTTGTTGTCACCCTAGCACACTTGAGTCTAAGGTCCAAGATTTGAAGCTTTGTTTAGTGTTTTTGAAGGGTTGGAAAGTGTGAATGTTGTTGTTGTTCAAAAGTGTTCTTATTGTTCTTCATAATGTTCTTGAGGTGAATGTTTAACAAAAGGGGTGTTTGATTTGAAAAGAGGAAGAAAGAGGTTAGGTCTTGTATTTGTCTTGGAAATAGTTTCAAGAAAATACCAAAGAGGCAAATCATCCAAAGACCCCCAAAAGCTCCCTTACCAAAAGAGTGTCAAAAGCTTTTTCAAGAAGGACCAAAAAAGGAAAGGGACAAAGCCAAAATAGAAAGATGCTTTGCCATTTCGATGCAAGTTGGTGAAAAGTTTATTGACACCTTTTTGACCTTTGGAAAAAGAGTCCAAGGATTTGTCTTGGTACTACAAAACTGAAAATCCTCATCAAAACACAAGATTGAACACCTTAAGTCTTGAAAAAAAATCATAATCCACTTCAACAACAAATTCAAAAGGCCAAAAAAAAAAAGAAGTGAGGGCCACATCAACAACAAAACTCAAGTCATAGGACCTTCCAAGTTTCTTTTCTTATCTGGACTAGTTTCCTTTCTAGTGACTCCTACACTAGTTAGCAACTAAGTAAGAACCTACTAAGTTGTGAACTAGTTTTTGAGTGCATCTTCGTGTCAACATTCTTTGTGGTGCTTTTCTCGTTTAAAATTTGTAGTTGTTTTTGGTTCAAGTGCATACAAAATTTCGTTGAGTCTTCAAACCAAAATCCACTCCAACTCAAGAGTCGAATCATTCCCAAGTTCTCACAAGTTGATAGCCGGCTTACAACACTTGAAGAACCAAGTGAGGAAGCCGAGTGTGAAGATTGTGTGAGCGTATTTTGAACTAACGTTTGTTCATTTTGTAGGTACATTGGAAAATGGAACCATTACGCATGGAACCCAAAAATTCCAATGCACAAACCGTGGACCAAAATATTTTGAATGCTCTTGTGGCTAATCTTGAATCCTTGTCTCGGGATGTAGCTTGAGTGAATGCGGGTCTTGATAAGTTAGGGGTAGAAGTGGCCTCTATTAGTGGTCGAATGGAAAGGGTAGAAAGATAATGGAGTTCTTGACCCTAAACTCCTCAAAACACATCCCCAAACATTACTCCCGAAGCCACACACACATGAATGCACCCACCAAATGCCATACCTCTAGCCAACTATTATTCACAAGGATGAGGCCTTGAAGGACCTAGCCATTCTCTACATCACCAAGTCCCACATGACGGACTTGGAACCCAAATGCCACCCTTAAATCCAACTCTTCCCAACCAAAATCAGCCAATCCAAAGGCCTCAACCACTAAATACCAATCTTCCATACCAAATTCCAAATGTCCAAAACCCGCCAATACAAGAAAAAAGATTTGTGATGGAGAACTGAAGGGAAGGGTATGAAATGTATGGTGATCCTTATTTGATGGAAGATGGGATGGGAGGTAGAAGGTTAGAACCTATGGAGAACCAAAGGATTGAAGTTAGGGGCGGCCAAGGTGTTTGGGAAAGGGATATTGGCCTCAACACCATAAAAATGGGGCTTTTGATCTTTAAGGAAGAAAGTGATCCTGAAGAGTTTCTCGCATGGGAATCCGCATGCGAGAGAGTCTTTCAAGTAAATGATCTCATGGAGGAGAAGAAGAGCTACTATGCCATTGCTTATTTTGAGGGATATGCTACCACGTGGTGGGAGTATATCAAAAGTTTTGGCAACGTATTGATCGAGAGGCAACCCCCTCCTTGGTTTCAATTAAGGTATCTTATGAGGTAAAGGTACCTTCCCAAAAGCTGTCAACATGAAATACTTGCAAAATTGTACAACTTGAAGCAAGGAAACAAAAGTGTGGCAGCTTACTATGACGAGTTTCAACAACTCATCTTGAAACTTGATCATAGAGGAGAGCAAGTGAGCAACGACATCATCCGGTTCAAGGTCAGCCTAAATAAGGAAATATCTATGCACATGACACTTCATAAGTTTGAAACTATTGAAGGGATCTTTCAAGCGGCTTTAGAGATTGAACGAGAGAACAAGGAAAGGTCGGCATACAAAACCAAATCCCACCAAGGGTCCTCGGGTTGGACCAAGGGGAAAGAAATTGTTTCGTCGTCTTTGGGGTGGAACAAATTCAGGCAATAACCAGCCAAGACCCTACCCGTGAGCGAGAGTGCTCAATCACTTCCTCTACGGTTTGAGGGGAAGCAGAATGTCTCTTCCAATATCAAGGGATTCCAATGCTTTAAATGCCACGGATGGGGACACAAGGCTAGTGAGTGTCCTAATCGTAGAAATATGATATTAAGGGAAGGAAAATTGTATTTCTTGGGGGAAGAATTGGGGCTTAAAATGGTTGAAAATAAAGAAGTTGCTCAAGATAAAGAGGGAGGGGAGGCCGAGAGGCCTAGTAATGATAAGAAAGAGGAGGTTTGGCCTTAAGAAGGTGAACTTGAAGTACCTAATTATATGGTACGGAGAGTTATGATTAGCAAAGCGTTGGATGATCTTAGCCAACGGGAAAACCTCTTTCATACTAAGTGCCTCATTAAGGTGAGTGTGTGCTCCTTGATTATTGATAGCGGGAGTTGTGCTAATGTAGCTAGTGCCTCGATGATGGATCTCTTGAAATTGTCAACTACTCCACATGCGAGTCCGTATAGGCTCCAATGTTTGAATGATTATAGAGAGTTGAAGGTGACTCTTTAAGTGGTGATTCGGTTCAAAGTTGGAAATTATGAAGATGAGGTGCTTTGCGAAATCATTCCTATGCAAGCTTGTAATCTTTTATTAGGTCGGCCTGGCAATATGATAGGTCGACCAAGCATGATAGACGAACCAACTATTATTCCTTTGAGTTAAAGGGTCGTAAGTACAACCTCCGACCACTATCACCATCACAAGTGTGTGAGGCACATCGACAAATAAAGAGTTTGCAAGGAAAGGGGAAAAAAGAGAAAGAACCTATGGGTAGGGGGGAGGAGCCCGAGAGTGGGAGAAGTGAGGGTGAAGAGGGAGTTTTGGCATTGAGGGGTAGGGATTCGATGGTAATGTTGGCTCGCAAGGGCGACGTTTTCAAAGAGTATGATGATACTACTCCAATGCTACTTTTGGCTCATGTTTTGAATGCTAACCCATCCACTTCTCCTATCCCGTCTTTTATTTCTAATGTTTTGCAGGAATTTGATGATGTATTTCCAAGGGATTTGCTGTAAGGACTTCCTCCACTTCGAGGAATTGAGCACAAAATTGACTTTGTTCCGGGGTCGTAATTACTGAACAAGCTGGCTTATAGGAGCAACCTCACGAATACGAAGGAACTCTAATGGCAAGTTGAGGACCTCTTCAACAAAGGATATATCAAGAAAAGCATGAGTCCGTGCGCTGTCTCGGTGTTGCTTATGCCGAAGAAGGATGGGACATGGAGAATATGTGTGGACTACCGAGCCATAAATAAAATTACGATAAAGTATCATCACCCTATTCATAGGCTAGATGATATGCTTGATGAACTAAATGGCTCTTGTGTGTTTTATAAGGTTGATCTTAGGAGCGGATATCACCAAATCCGTATGCAACCAGATGATGAATAGAAGAGCACATTCAAGACCAAAGTCGGTCTATATGAGTGGATGATCATGACATTTGGTCTTACCAACGCTCCTAGTACCTTTATGAGGCTAATGAATCATGTAATGAAGCCGTTTATTGAAGAATTTTTGGTCGTGTACTTTGATGATGTTTTAGTTTACAGTAGTCTCTTAATGAACATGTCTTTCATCTAAGGAGTGTGTTTGATGTTCTTAGGAAAGAAAAGTTGTATGCTAATATTAAAAAATGCTCCTTTGGTGTGGATAAAGTTGTATTTTTGGGATTTATTGTGAGTTTGAGGGGAGTGGAGGTAGACGAATCCAAGATAACCGCCATTAAAGATTGGACAACCCCAAAAACTGTGGGTGCAGTTCGGACCTTCCATGGGTTGGAAAGTTTTTATAGAAGGTTCGTCAAAGTATTTAGTACCATTGCCACCTCCTTGACTGAAATCATCCGAAAGGACCAACCTTTTCAGTGGGTGAAGAGCAATCTAAGGCCATTAAGACCTTGAAAGATATGCTCAGTTCAGCACCATTGTTGCAATTGCCTAACTTTGATAAGATGTTTAAAGTTGAATGCAATGATAGTAAGGTAGGCATTGGGGGCTATTTTAATGCAAGATCTAAAGCCCATTTCTTATTTTAGTGAAAATCTCAAAGGATTAACTCTAAACTACTCTATGTATGATTTGGAGTTGTATGCCTTGGTTAGAGCATTAGGTAATTGGCAACACTATATTTGGCCCAAGGAGTTCGTAATCTAAACGGATCATGAATCCTTGAATCACCTTTGGGAACAATATAAACTTAACAAACGGCATGCCAAATGGATTGAATTTCTTGAAACCTTTCCCTATGTGATTCAATACAAAAAGGGGAAGGATAATGTGGTAGCCGATGCATTGTCTAGGAAGCATGTTCTTGTGTCCACTTTGTCTTCCAAATTAATGGGGTTTGAGAGACTCAAGTATTTGTATCCCAAGGACCCTTACTTCACTCCTATCTTTAGGGAAGGTGAAGCCGTGGGTAGGGAAAGGAGGCCCTCAGATTCTAGTCCTTATGCCTTGTTTGATGGGTTCTTGTTTTAGGGGAGATGATTGTGTGTACCTTCTATCTCTTGGAGAGAGTTGTTTGTGAGGGAGGCACACGACGGCGGTCTCATGGGTCACTTTGGAATTGATAAGACCCTCGAGATATTGGATGAGCAATTCTATTGGCCAAGAATGTGCAAAGATATTGTCAAAATTTATGGCCAATGCATGGATTGTAGGAGTGCTAAGCGAGGCTCCTTCCTCATGGGTTATACACCCCGCTTCCCACTCCATCACGCCCATGGTTTGATATTTCTATGGATTTAATGTTGGGGCTGCCATGGACTCAAAGGGGCCGGGATAGCATCTTTGTTGACGTTGATCGTTTCTCTAAAATGGCACACTTTATTCCATGCAAAAAGTAGTGAAGATGCGGCTAGTGTAGCTTCTTTTTTATTGAAAATGTTGTTAAGTTACACGGCATCCCAAGGACCATTGTAAGTGATAGGGCTTCTAAGTTCCTTAGTCACTTTTGGAAGTCAATGTGGGGTAGGCTCGAAACTAAATTATTGTTTTCTACGTCTTGCCACCCACAAACCGATGGCCAAACGGAAGTAGTGAATTAACCCTTGGTTTCCATGCTATGTTCCATGGTTAAAGGTAAGTTCACATCTTGGGAAGATCACCCACCTCTCATAGAATTTACTTACAATCGGGTGATCCATTCGAGTACGGGCATTACGCCCTTTGAATGTGTCTACTGCTTCAATCCCCTAACCCCCTTGGATCTAAATCCTTTATCAAGTGATGTTGTTATTAGATTATATGGAAACAAGAGGTCTGAATCCATGAAAATATTGCATGAGAAGGTGAGGATGCGGTTTGAGAAGAAGAAGCAAGAGGTGGCCAAACGAGTCAACAAAGGAAGAAGGCGTCTTGTACTTGAGCTGGGAGATTGGGTGTGGGTAAACCTACTAAGGATCTATTCCCCAACCAAAGAAAGGTTAAGCTGCTGCCAAGAGGTGACGGTCCATTCTAAGTTCTTGAAAGAATCAACGATAATGCTTACAAGATCGACTTGCCATCGGAATACCAAGTGCATAACATATTCAACGTGTGTGACCTCTCACCGATTGATACCGTTGAAGATGAAGAACCCATGAGTTTTAGGTCAAAATCCTATCAATATGGATAGGATGATATGGTGTCACGGGCTCTAGACCGTTTACTAGAAGTCAAGCTCGGGAACTACAAAGGCTTCAAGGCGTGTTTATGAAAATGGATGCAGTTGAGCTTGTTGTAAATTCAACCAAGGGATTGTACGTATTGACATGTGGGGTATGACATTAGGGGCCCAAAATAAACCCCCAAGTCTTCCACAAACACTCCACACCCACCCCTTTCATTAAGGGCAACGGGGTCCTTTTGCCTTTCTTTTTGTAAAGACTATTTACGGTGTTTCTTTAGTCTTGTTCTCCTAGTTATCTTATTTTGAAATCACTTTGTAATATTTAAAACCATATTTCCTCTCAAGAAGAGAGTAGACCACCAAATATTTTAATCTTCACAAGTGAAAGGTTCCATTTGTGTTGTGAGACGGCTAGAAACGAAAGTGCTTAAGTGAACCGAGTTCCTCTTGTGTTCCCGTAAAAAGTTGGTGCTTGTTAATGTGATTTGTAGAGGTTTTAGAGTTTGATACACTCTTTAGTTTTTACATTTTATATTGTCTTTGTGTTAAGTTATCTATCTCCTTATTTTTCAAGTTTGTGTGTTTGTTGTTTCCAGTTGATGTCTTGTACATGTGGGCTATTTTTGTGAGTTGTGGACTATTTTGAGCTCTTGTAGATACCGTTTGGTATCATGATGAAAATGCCCAAGATGGAGAGGGATCCTAAGAAGGTGAGAAAGAAGAGGAAGACAATGAAGAAGCTTGGCCTCAAGATAGAGAGTTTGAGGTTTCAAAATTTATTGTGAGGCATGCAATGATTAGTGAGGATATAAATGATCCTAGTCAAAGGTATAATCTATTCCATACTAAATGCCTTATCAAGGAAAATGTGTGCAGTTTTATCATTGATAGAGAAAGTTGTACTAATATGGCTAGTGTTACTTTGGTAGAGTTCTTGAAGTTGCCTATAACATAACATGCCACACCATACAAACTTCAATGATTAAATTATTATGGAGATTTGAAGGTAAATAGGCAAGTAATGATTCGGTTCAAAGTAAACAATTATTATGATGATGTGAATTGTGATGTGATACCCATACAAGCTTGTCATCTCTTGCTCGAGAGGTCATGGCAACATGATCATTCAACAAAGCATGATGGGAGGACCAATTGGTATTTTTTAGAGTTGAATGTATGAAAATTCACTCTCTATCCACTTTCACCGTCTCAAGTGAATGAGGGTCACCAAAATTTAAGAGAATTAAAAGAGAAAGATAAGAAACAAGGAGAAAAGGATGACCAAATAAAGGAGAAGGATGAAGAAAAGAAGTTTGAAAGGGAAGAGTCCCATGGTGATGTTTTCTAGGAACAAATATCTTTTTAAGGAGCATGATGACAAAAAACCCATGCTTCTCCTAGCCCATGCTAACCACCTTACTTTTCCTATCCCCTATTTTATTTTCCTTATTTTGCAGGATTGTGAAGTTTTGTTCCCAAAGGAGCTTACCCAAGGATTACCCCCACTTTGGGGAATTGAACATCAAATTTATTTTGTGTTGGGTTTTTAATTTCCCTGGCCTGTCGAAGTAATCCAATAGAAACAAAGGAGCTTCAAATGTAAGTTGAGGAACTCCTCAACAAGGGATATGTCGAAGCGAGCATGGGTCTATGTACGGTCTTGGTGTTTCTACTGCCAAAGAAAGATGGGAAATAACACATGTGTGTTGATTGCCGAGCGATCAATAAAATAACAATAAAGTATCACCACCCAATTCCTCATTTGGATGATATGCTTGATAAGTTGAATGATTCTTATGTGTTTTTTAAGATAGATCTTAGGATTGGGTACCACCAAATCCGGATGCAATTGAGTTAAGAGTGGAAGACCTCATTCAAGACCAATTTGGTCTATATGAATGGTTGGTCATGCCTTTTGTCCTCACCAATGCTCCTAGTACTTTAATACGGTTGATTAACCATGCAATGAAACCGTTCATTGGGAAATTTGTTGTGGTATATTTTGATGGTCCTTGTTTATAGAAAATCCCTTGAAGAGCATGTTTTACATTTGAAAAGTGTGTTTATAGTACTTAGAAGAGAAAAATTGTATGCTAATCTGTAAAAGTGCCTTTTAGTATGAATGAAGTATTATTCTTGGAATTTGTTGTAAGCTCAAGAGGAGTCAAGGTGGATGAGTCTAAGATTGATGCCATCAAGACTTGGCCAACTCTAAAATCCATTAGTGAAGTATGAAGCTTCCATGGTTTGGCAAGTTTTATAGGTGCTTTCTGAAAGAATTTAGTTCAATCGTCGATCAAGGTGATCCGTAAGGACAAACCTTTTAAATGGGGTGATGAACAAGCCAATGCATTTGAAGCTTTGACGACTGTGCTTAGCTCCGCCCACTTGTTATAATTACTCGAGTTTGGTAAGATGTTTGAAATTGAATGTGATGCAAGTAAGGTAGCATAGGTGTCGTCTTAATTCAAGATCATAAAACTATTGCCTACTTTAGTGAAAAGCTCAAGTGCGCGACTCTAAATTATTCCACTTATGATATAAAGTTATATGCCTTGATTAAAGCATTGGGTAATTGGCAACATTATTTGTGGCCCAAGGATTTTGTGATCTGAATTGACCATAAATCATTAAAACATCTCCAGTCCAAGATAAGTTTAATAAAAGACATGCCAAATGGATTCCTTTCCTAAAGACTTTTCCTTATGTAATTCAATATAAAAAGAGGAAGAAAAATATGGCAGCCGACACATTGTCTAGGAAATATGTGTTACTCTCTATATTGTATTGTAACTTGATGGGATTTGAGAGTCTAAAGGAAATGTATCTCAAGGACCCCAAATTTTTACAAATATACCAAGATTGTGAGGCATGGGATAAGGAAAGGTGGGAAAGGGATAATGTTTCTATGCCCTACTCCATGGAGAGGATTATGTATAAGAGAGGTACATAATGGTAGTATGATGGGTCACTTTGGAATTGTATAAGAGAGGCACATAATGGTAGTATGATGGGTCACTTTGGAATTGACAAGACCCTTGAGATCCTAGAGGAACAATTCTATTAGCCAAAAATGCGTCAGATGTTACTAGAATTTGTTGCTAATGTTGGATTATATAAGTGCAAAATCCCGCCTTCTCCCTCAAGGATTGTATACCATACTACTCACTCCCCAATGCCCTTGGCTTGACATCTCTATGAATTTTGTTTTAGGTTTTCCAAGGACAAGGAGGGGTAGATATCAATTTTTTTGTTATTGTTGATCAATTTTCTTAGATGTAGGGGTGTGCATCGGTCGGTTTGGTTCGTTTTTATGTGTTATTGGTTCGATTTATTGGTTTTTAATTTTTAAATATGAAAAACCAATAAGATATTTTCTTATCGGTTTTTGGTTTATCAGTTTTTGGTGCTTAACGGTTCTATTTTCGGTTTAACCAATAAGAAAATACTCATAAAATAAAAATAGTAACAACTAAAATAAAAAAAATGAAATCTTGGTTGCCTCCAAAATCATACACAATGCATTTTAGTTTACAAAATCTTCAAACTTGAACTGAATGTTAGTTAAAAAAAAAAACTGAATCCTAATTGTTGGGAGCTTCTAAATGCTTCAAGCTTTCCAATACGACAATACCCGAGCTTTGTTCTATGCCTTTGTTGCCCTGAATAGGTTAGTACTTTGTGAATTTCTGATTGTGAATAAATAGTGTGTGTGTATGTGTGTGTGTGTATATATATATATTAGTAATATAAATATTTATATATATATAATATAAATAGGAGTAAAACAATAACTTAGTGTATCCTTATTCGGTTATCGGTTTAACTGATAGCCCAATAAGCTAAAATCAAAACCGAACTTTTTACCCAATAAATTTTTTTATAAAATCAATAAAAAATCATTAACCCAATAACCCAATAACATTTTTATCGGTTTGGTTTATCGATCGGTTTGGCTTTTGCACACCCCTACTTAGATGGCTCATTTCATTCCGTATCATAAAAATGATGATGCTTCTATTGTGGCTTCTTTGTTTATTAATCATATTGTCAAAATACATGAAATCCCTCAGACCATTATTAGTGATAAGGATTCCAAGTTCCTTAGTCACTTTTGGAGGTCATTGTGGGATAGGCTTGGCACTAAATTACTTTTCTCAACGTCTTGACACCCACAAACCGATGGGCAAACGAAGGTTGTAAATAGAACTTTGGGTTCTATGTTACGCACTTTAGTTGAATGAAAAATGGCCTATTAGGTAGGCCACCTATCTTTAGTCGAATTTGCTTATAATTATGGTACACATTCGACTATTGGTATTATTCCCTTTGAATGTGTTTATGGTTTTAACCCTCTTACCCCTTTAGATCTCTCATTTGCCAAGTGATGTTGTGATAGGCTTAGATGGAAATAAGAGGGTGGAAACCATGACAAAGATGTATAAAAAGGTGAGGATTCACCTTGAGAAGAAGAAACAAGAGGTGGCTAAAAGAGTACACAAGGTAAGAAAGCAACTTGAGCTTGAACCAGGCGATTGGGTATGGGTGCACCTCCGGAAATATAGGTTTCTAACCCAAAGAAAAGCCAAATTGATTGACCCAAACCAGGGTCTTTTCATAACAGGCACCTCAATTCCAATAAGGATCGGAGATCAACCCGCTATCCAACCCAACAAATTAACAACCACAATGTAATCAAGATAATAACCACGTCCATATCCATACCATAACTTAACATAGCAAAACATAACATACCCAAGTCTACAGTCTGTCCATACAATGCCTCAAAAAGAATTCGAGAATGTCCAGTTAGGACATGTCTCCGACACTAGCCAAAACCAATATCCAAGTCTAAACCAAAATAAACATAAGAAAACTCGAAACAAGATAGAGCCTTCCTAAGTATCAAAGCTCCTCACTTAAAGTCACCATAAGTTGTTCTCGAGTCTAATCACTGAGTAGGAGGTGTAGGAGTATGAAAAACACCTGCATCGTGTGGGGATACAACATCGAAGATGGTTAGCGGTTGGCGCTAGCATGTAACTCAAGGATAAGGATAATATAGTACCAGTAGTTCAAAACTATTCAGCCAATATATAGAACCAATGCAATACATACATATGCATATATACCATTCCGAGGTAGGGAACAAGATTAGCATGAACTTTGAAAACATTAACCTGGGCTGTGTAGCATAACCATCAAAGAACAAGGCACCTGCAGGCTATATGGGTCTAGCTCTCCCCTACTGGAAGGGACCCAGTGCGTGTAGCCGTACGAACTAGAGAATATCCATAATCGTATATACCTATATGGGGTACTCAAACCTCCTGGCCTCCCATATATATATATATATTCATCTAGGGGACTCGAACCACCTGGTCATAAGACACCCGCACCGGCTAGCGCGGTTTCCAGTGTTAGTCCCTTGGACTCCACTTTCATGGCCCGGCTATATATTCTGCTTTTAGGACCAATTTAAAACCATCATTTCACATAAACAACCATTAAACTAATTATTTATCAAAGGCATCCCGTTGGTATCGTCATACCAACTCCACTGGCAAGCGTACAACAATGCCATAACCATTATCATTCGACTTTAGGACTCGAACCCATTGACCATACAAAGCCAACAATTCAATTCAACATTAGGGACTCGAACCCATTATCAAATAGAAACATAAATCAATTTAATGTTTAGCGACTTAAACCCTTTTAGCAAAGTAAACCAGCAAGGTTACCATTTAGACCATTACATGGCCAACAAGGCTTTTGCAAAACCATTTAGCAACCATTCATATTCATTAGGACAATGCCTTATTTAAAAACATATTCCAATTCAATTTATGGTCATCGAGAACTTTACAAAATAATTCATCCTTTATTAGCATTCATGTACCAAGCATTAGTGTAAAACCCAAATCATCATGTAACTAGATTATTCTCTTAGGCATTTTCACAAACACCTTGAGGGCATACCTTTACCAAGTCCAAAACCAAAGTAAAAACCTTCAAGTTTAGGGTAACCCATGACACATTTGTTAAACCCAAATTACCAAGCAGCCACATGTGCAAACCATCAACAAAAACATGTATAAACACAAGTTAAACCAATAGTAAACAATACTCAACCATATGCAACAAAACCCTCAATTTTGGTTTTCAAAGCCCCCACTTAAGAATCATAATCACACTTTAAAACACATGATATTTATGAACTAACAATGTGGGAAAAGACATATGCCTTTTTAAAGAAGATTCACGAAAGAAACTTGACTTTTTAGCCTTTAGGTGAATACTTGTAGAAACCCTAGCCCCAATCTTGTTAAAGAAGTTTTGGAGAGTGTTTTGGAATGTTTTTGATCCCTCCAAGTGAGATATAAGAGACCAAATAATGTTATAGGGCATGGGTCTTAAGGGTTTTAGGGTGGGAAATGTCTAAAATGTCCTCAGCTTAAAAGCTAAAAATTTGGTCACAGGAGGGTACGACTCATCCCCCTAAACCATACCCTAAGGTACGAGTGGTACCCTTATGTCGTACCTTAGGCCTCACCTTGGACCTCCATACTAGGAAACATACGACCAAACAAGGCCAACTCGTATGATAACATACGACTAATACCCTTTGAACCGTATCTTGATCAAAAACCAACCAAACTACACTGACTAAAATAAGAGTGGGAGCCCTAACCTGTACCCAATCATACGACTAGTACCCTCTAGTCGTATGATGTACAGAAGCTCAAACCCAAGAATTTTCTAAGGGACAAAACTAGAGTGTTTCAATTCTCCTCCACTTAGATCATCCACCCTCGAATGATAGGAAAAGGCAAGCACAAACACGAGTTAACATATTATCACACATCAAACTAACTTTTACCCGAAATTGGAAATAAAGACTTGAAAACAAAGACATGAAACAAAGATATTAAGAACAATACATTACTCAAGCACAATTTTTTTGACAGGGAACAAATGCAGATACTTGGACTTCATGTCCTCTTCCACTTCACAAATAGCTTCCTCAACCTCATGGTTCCTCCAATGATCCTTTACCGAAGCCACATGCTTCGTTCGCAATCGACAAACATAACCGTCTAAGATCTCAACGGGAACTACCTCATATGATAAGGAATTTGAGATACCCAAACCTTCCAAAGGAACAATCGATAAAGTATTTCCCACACATTTTATCAACATAGAGACGTGGAAAACCAGATGAAACTAGAAGGCAACTCCAACTCATAGACAACATTACTAGCCCTCTTCAAAACCAAGTATGGACCAATATACCGAGGGCTTAACTTTCCGTTCTTACCAAACCACATTACTTCCTTCTTGGGAGACACCTTCAAGAATACCCAATTGCCAACCTTGAACTCTAACTCCCTACGCCTCACATACGCATAGGACTTTTAGTGACTTTGACCGACTTTCAATCTATCACAAATCACCTTCACTTTCTCCAAGGCTTGGTGAATCAAATCAAGGCCAAACAACTTACCCTCACCAACCTCATACCACCCAATAGGAGAACGACATCTCCTACCATACAACACTTCAAATGGAGCCATACCAATTCTAGAGTGATAACTATTACTATAAATAAATTTAATCAAAGGCAAGTGGCCGTACCAACTACCACCTTAATCAATCACACATGCACGAAGCATGTCTTCCAATGTTTGAATGGTCCTCTTTGCTTATCCATCCGATTGCGGGTGGAAAGCGGTACTAAGACACACCTTAGTTTCCTAATCTTTATGAAATAATTTCCAAAAGTGATATGGAAAAGGAGTACCATAATCCAAGAATATAAAAACAGGAGTACCATGCAACTCCACAATCTCCGCAAGATACAACTTAGCATAATCCTCCGCCTAATAACTTGTCCTGACCAGCAAGAAATGAGAAGACTCGGTCATCTTATCCACAATGACCCAAATTAAATTACACTGATTTTGAGTCCGAGGAAGATCGGTAATGAAATCTATATTAATTACCTCCCACTTTTATTTGGGCAACTCTATCTCTTGCTACAAACCCCCGAGTCTCAAGTGCTCAACTTTTACTTATTTACATACCATATATTTAGCCGCATAGTTAGAAATATCTCGCTTCATATTATTTCACCAATAGATATCCTTAAGATTATGATACATCTTCGTGGAACTGGGATGAATAGAATAACGAGATCTATGAGCTTTGGCCAAAATTCTTTCCCTCAATACGTCCACATCAGGAACACATAGCCTACCTTGGTACCTCAAGATACCATCTGCACCAATCACAAAGTCAATAACCTTTCATTGACCTTATTTCCCCTAATCTTCATTAAATTAGGATCCAATATTTTCTTTACCTTTATTTCAACAACAAAAGACGACTGCAATACCTAATGCACAAACATACTACCATTTTCAGAGTCCATGAGACGAACTTCGAGACTAGCCAAATGGTGAATGTCCTTCACCAAATCCTGCTTATCCTCATCCATATGAGATAGACTCCCCATGGATAACCTATTAAGATAATCAGTAACTATGTTAGCTTTACCTGGCTGGTAATGGAAACTTATGTCCTAGTTCTTCAGCAACTCAAGCTACCTTCTTTGCCTGAGATTCAACTCCTTTTGAGTAAACACATACTGCAGGCTCTTATGATCAGAAAAGATGTTAACATGAACCCTATAGAGATAGTGACACCATATCTTTTATGCAAATACCACAACCAACAACTCCAAATCATGGGTAGGGTAGTTCTTCTCATGAACTTTCAACTGCCTAGAAACATAGGCCACCACCCTACCATACTACATCGATACATAACCAAGCCCAATATTCGAAGTATCATAATACACTATGAATCTATTATTACCTTCAGGAAGGGTCAAAATTAGAGTTGAAGTCAACTTATCCTTCAATTTCACAAAACTACCCTCACACGTATTCGACCACAAGAACTTGACCTTCTTCTGGGTCAACTTAGTCAATGGGGTAGCTATAGTCAAAAAACTTTCTACAAATCTCTTAAAGTAACTAGCTAAACCTAAGAAGTTTCGAATGTCGGTTGGAGTCGCGGGTCTAGGCCACTTCTTAACTATAGAAACCTTTTGTGGATCCACTATGAACCCCTCACTAGAGATAATATGACCAAAAAAAGTCATAGCCTTTAACCAAAACTCACACTTTGAGAACTTGACATACAAATGTTGTTCCTTCAAGGTCTGTAATACAACATTAAAGTGATCGGCATGATCCACCTTACTCTTAGAGTAGACCAAGATGTCATCAATGAAGACAATGACAAATAAATCCCGAAACTGATAGAAGACCCTATACATTAAATCCATAAAGCTATCAGAGAATTGGTCAACCCAAAAGACATAATTAGGAACTCATAGTGACTGTATCAGGTCCTGAAGGTAGTCTTAGGGATATCCACTTCCCTAAACTTAAGCTGATGATAACCCTGACCTAAGATCAATCTTAAAGAAACACTTTGCACCCTGAAGCTGATCAAATAAATCATTGATCATAGAAAGAGGATACTTATTCTATATGGTCACCTTATTCAACTGACGATAATCAATGCACATTCACAGGGAGCCATCCTTCTTACACATAAATAATATCGGAGCACCTCAAGGATACATACTAGGATAGATAAAACCTTTATCTAAAAGTTCCTTCAATTGCTCGTTAATCTCCTTCAACTCAGTCAGAGCCATTCTATATGGAGGAATAGAAATTAGACGAGTGTCCAAAATAAGATCAATCCCAAAATCAATTTCCCTATCGAGAGGAATACTAGAATATCATTAGGAAAAACCTCAAGAAACTCATTAACCATAGGAAAAGATTCTAGAGAAGGACCTTCCGAGTTAAAATCTTTTACCTGGACAAAATAATACAATCATCCTTTTGAAATCAACTTTCGAGCTCTAAGATATGAGATGAACCTCCCTTTAGGCATTAAAGAAACCCCTTCCCATACAATGATCGGATCATCGAATCATTAGGGAGTTTAAACATGACCGTACGGGTCTGACAATCTAAGAAAGCATAGCATGAATGCAACCAATCCATCTCTAATATGATATCAAAGTCAACCATATCCAACTCTATCAAATCCATAAGACTTTCTTTACTACCAACAACTACCACACACCCCTATAGACTCTTTTAACAATCACAGAGTCTCCTATAGGGTAGAAACAAAAAAAAAGAACTGTCAGACACTCAGGACCAAAATCAAAATGCACAGCCACAAATGGGGTCATAAAAGAAAGAGTGGACCCTAGATCAAGTAAACAATACACATCATAGGAGAAAAGTTTCAACATACCAGTCACTACATCGGGAGATGCCTCAGAATCCTAGAAAGACATAAGAACATATAATCAATTTTGGACCGTGCCGATACCAGAAGTATAAACAAATGTAGAAGTAGCACCTCTTGGTGTAGGAGAAGATGAAGAGGCAACCGGAACCTTGTTAGCCCCAGAAGCCATTCTAACATAACAATCACGCTGTATATGACCAATCTGACCCTAATAAAAATATCTGTTCTTCTTTTCCTTACATAAACCATGATGCGATTGCCCATAAAACTACAAGGCGGGTAGGATAGAGCTGATTGAGCCCTATTAGCCTGAGATTGGGCATTATGTGCCTAGAACCACCATCATACTAAGACCGATGATTGCCTGACAGCTTTAGGTAAGTAGCACTAGCCGTGGAGAAAGAACCAGAAATCCCATCATTTCTTTCTTGTTTTTTACTAAATTCAATCTTATTTTTCTTTTTCTCTTTCACTTGTTGCATGTGCACAACTAATCTAGAGATTTCCATGTCTTTGATTAACAAAGATACCTTACTCTCAAGAACCAACTCACGAGACAGTCCCAAAGCAAACTTACGCATTCTAGTCCTCATGCTAGAAACCAACTCAGGAGCATACCTAGACAATTGATGGAATTTCAAGGCATACTTCTTAGCAGATATTCAACCTTGCCTCAAATTTACAAACTCTTCTACTTTAGCTTCCCTCAACTCCTGAGGAAAGAAGCGGTCCAAGAACGCACAAGAAAAATTATCCTATACGACAGAACTAACATCTATACCTCTCAATTGTTCCCACTTTTTGTACCATTAGTATGCCATATCTTTTAATTGATAGGAAACAAACTCAATACCTTTAACCTCTGAAGTATACACAATTCGAAAGATCTTCTCCATTTCATTAATTAACCTTTGAGGATCCTTCTAAACTTTAGTACCTATAAATATAGGAGGATGCAACCTCATGAACTGGCCAACCCTCATGGCCGTAGAAGATGGAGTGATAGGAGCACCGTGCTCATACTAAGAAGCAACCAACTAAGCCAATATATGGATCGACTGACAAAACTCAGCATTTATCACGTCAGCTTGAGGTGCTAGAGAAGGAGGACTAGAGGGAACTAGTGGAACTCCTGGACAATCAAGAACCAAACCCCTAGATTGAGTCTGGACTCCATAAATAGAGCGTGTCCCATCAACATTGTCCTCAGTTAGGATAGAAGGGTTTGTAAGAACTTCAGTTCTTCTTAGAGGCATGATCTGAATAATGAGCAAACAAAAATCAGAAAAATCCCAGACTTTAGACTCCATAGCTTGAAATAAGACAACAAGAAAGTGAAATATTCTTAAATGTCTCGTAGCCTCTCTCTTATAAGTATGGCATGCTACACACCCATAAAAGAGACTCTACTTAACACAGATTTATGGACACTCAACTGACCATAAACCTAGGATCTGATACCAACTTGACACAACTCAAACCAAGGCCTTGTCGTAATTGGCACCTTAAGTCCAACAAGGACCAGAGATCACCCCACTATCCAACCTAAGTAATCAACAACCATAATATAATCAAAATAATAACCACGTCCATGTCCATACCATACCATAACATAACATACCCAAGTCCATAGTCTATCCATACAAAGCCTCTAAAACAATCCTAGAATATCCGATCAGGACATGCCCTGACCTAGCCAAAACCAATATCCAAGTCCAAACCAATAAATACATAAAAAAACTCAAAACAAGAAATAGAGCCTTCTAAAGTATAGAAGCACACCACTTCAAGACACTACAAGCTATCTCGAGTTCAATCACTGAGTAGAAAGTATAGGAGTATCACCAATACTTACATCGCATGGGGATACAATATCGAAGATGGTTAGAGATTGAAACACTAGCATGTAACTCAAGGATAAGGATAAAATAGTGCCACCAGTTCAAAACCATTCAACCAATACACAAAACTAATACAACACACACATATACATATATACCATGCTGGGGTAGGGAAGAAGATTAGCATAAACTTTGAAAACATTAACCTGGGCTGTGTAGCATAACCGTCATAGAATAAGGTATTGACGGGTTATAAGGGTTCAGCTCTCCTGTAGCTAGAAGGGCTCTAATACATATAACCGCATGAACTAGAGAATATTCATAACCGTATATGCCTAAATGAAGGACTTGAATATCCTGCCATAATCATTGTGACATAGCACCAATGTGTACAATATGGGGGACTCGAACCTCCTATTTATATATTAATTTGGAGGACTTGAACCACCCGATCATAAGATACCCGCACTAGCTAACACAGTTTTCAGTGTTATTCCCTTGGACTCCACTTTTATGGCCTAGCTACACATCCCACTTTTAAGTCCAATTTAAAACCATAATTTTACATACACAACCATTAAACCAATTACTTAACAAAGGTATCCCATTGGTATCGTCATACCAACCTCACTTGCAAGCATATAACAATGCCATAACCATTATCATTTGACTTTGGGACTGAAACCCATTGACCATAGAAACTATCAATTCAATTCAACATTAGGTAATGGTACCCATTATCAAATAGAAACATAAATTAATTTAGTGTTTAGGGACTCAAACCCTTTTAGCAAAGTAAACCACCAAGGCTACCATTTAAATCATTACACGACCAACAAGGCTTTTACAAAACCATTTAGCAATCATTCATATTCATTAGGCCAATGCCTTAGTTCAAAACATATTACAATTCAATTTTTGTTCGTCAAGACCTTTACAAAATCCTTCGTCCTTCATTAGAATTCATGTACCAATCATTAGTGCAAAACCCAATTCATCATGTGACTAGTTTATTCTCTTAGGCATTTTCACAAACATCTTGAGGGCATACCTTTACTAAGTCCAAAACCATAGTAAAAACCTTCAATTTTAGGGTAACCCATGACTCATTTGTTAAACCACATTTACCAACCACCCACATATGCAAACCATCACCAAAAATATGTATAAACACAAGTTAAACCAAACAATACTCAACCATATACAACAAAACCCTCAATTTTGGTTTCCAAAACCCCCATTTAAGAATCATAATCACACTTTAAAACACATGATATTTATGAACTAACAATGAGGGAATAGTGACATGCCTTATTCAAGAATATTCATGGAAGAAACTTGACCCTTGAGCCTCTAGATGAACACTAGTAGAAACGCTAGTCCCAATCTTGTTAAAGAAGTTCTGGAGAGTGTTTTGGAATATTTTGATCCATCCAAGTAAAGAATGAGAGACCAAATAATGTTATAGGGTGTGGGTCTTAAAGGTTTTGGGGTGGGAAATATCCAAAATATCCTCAGCATAAAAGCTAAGAATTTGGTCGCAGAAGAGTACGACCAATCCCTCTAAACCGTACCCTAGGGTACGAATGGTACCCTTATCTCATACTCTAGGCCTTACCTTAGGTCTCCATACTGGACAACATAAAACCACACAAGGTTAACTTATATGATAACATACGACTAGTACCCTTTGAACTATACCTTGGTCAGAAACCAACCAAACTACACTGACTAATATACGAGTGGGAGGTCCTAACCCGTACCCAATTATATGACTAGTACCCTCTAGTCGTATGATATCTAGGAGCTCAAACCCAAGAATTTTATAATGGATAAAAATAAGGTATTTCGTTGATGCCATGAAGTGATGGTCCATTTAAAGTGCTTGAAAGGATAAATGACAATGCCTATAAGATTGACCTTCATTTTAAATATCAAGTACATAATACCTTCAATGTGTGCGATCTTTCACTCTTTGACATGACAGAAGATAATCACCCTTGAATTTGAGGTCAAATTCTTCTCAAGGTGGAGAGGATGATACAATTCAAATTAGCTCTAAGTTATTTACTAAAAGTCAAGCCCGGGAGCTCCTTAGATCCAAGGATTATTCATGAAGTGGGAGGTACATAAGAAAATCTTACCATTAAGATGGTATAATTTGATGATAATTGGACTCATATTGGACCAAGGATCATTGGAGGAGTCAAGGGAGTGCAAAGCGAGGCTACAAAGCCCCTCGGAAGGGACATTTTCCCAATGAGCTTTGGATTTTCCTTGGACCTGCTCTAGCATTTCAAGAGCAGGTCAAAACAGTCCCTATTGTGCTTGAGGTATGCCCATCTTCTCCAAATCCGCCCAAGCAGATGGTGTGGGCTTTTTCTTGCAATTGGGTCACTTTTGGGACCCTAAATGTGTAATAATTAGCCCTAAACTATAAATACTTGAGAGCCTAGCTTATTTTTTAGTTTTGTTTGATTATTAATGATTGCTTCTCCTTTGAGAGAGAGAATTGGCAAACTTGTATTGAATCTTAGTTTAGAAATATTGGTTTAGAGGCAATCATCTCTCTCTTGATCATCATATGAATTAAGTGTTTGATTAAGATTGTAGTTGAGGGTATTAGAGTTTAATATACTCTTTTGTTCTTAATTACTTTTTTTTCTTGCTATCTAATTATCTATCTTATTGATTATCTTTACTTTTTTATATCAATCTTTATTTCTGTAGTTCGATTCTTATCACCAGGTGATCTAGTAAATAACATTAATCCCACTAATTTACTTCTTAATTACCCTCTCTCCTGGATTTTTAACAAATTTTCTCTCTCTCAAAATTTAATTATTCATATACATAACTGAACGTTGATATACATAAGTATCTAATGTATTAGAACTAACTTACTTAATGATATTTAAGGGAATAGATCATATCTAATAATTATCCAAGATTGCAACTTATTAATGTGTGATTAATGAATACCTTAAAATCAGTAACAACTTTGAATTTCAAATTTTGAAACACCGAATCAAGGTAGTCGATCAAATAACATCAGATTTTATATTTTTGATCAAAATTTTGCTATTTTATCAAGCTCTATTTCTTCAAAAAAAAATTCTCAAGAAGATGAACATTTCATCATGTTGAGGCATTTTGGTGTATTTCATCCCCTGTAATAATATTCATCACAAAACGATATTAGTTTAGTATGAAACAAAACTTAAATAAAACTTTTCAATACTGATAAATATAGATGTGCAATGGCTAACATTCTTCCATATCCATAAGGGGTCGTTTGGTGTGAGGTGTAAGTTATAATAGTCCTGGGATAAATGTGGGATTATTTAATCCCATGTTTGGATGATGGGATAAGTTAGTCATGAGATTACTTATCCCACCATTTATCCCTTAGTGATGGGATAAGTTATCCCATATATATGGTGGGATAACTAATTCTAGAATACTTAATTCCGAAATTAATTATCCCGGGATAACTTGTTCCCAACCAAATTACCCTTAAGTGTTCTATTGATATAGATTGAAATAACACAGTTCAGTAGGTCTAACAGAGTCTTATACATAACTATGATATATATATATATATATATATATATATATATATATATATATATATATATCTTATGTCAATACAGATATACAATTGCTTATGTATATGGGTAAAAATAAAATAACTCAACAATTTGTATGGCATACATATTCATAACTTTGTTATGTATATGGATTTGGAATAAAAGATCCCAACAATGTTTAGGTCAAACATATTCATGACAAAGTTATATATATGATTCAAAAATAAAGGTAAAATGATCTAATAGACTCTTGTACTTGTCTGAGTTTGTATTGTGGGTCTTCCTACTCAAATCATTGTCAACTGAACCCTTAAACTTAATAAAACATAATATTTTAAGCCCTTCTGACCATTGACCAATCTTATGTGGTTTATCTTTTCTGATTAAGATGTAGTGCGTGATATCACATATTTTAAATGTGAATCTAATACATATGATTAAAAATTGTTAAATTCATGAAAAATCAAATCAAATAATATAAAAAAAATGAAAAAAATTGAAAAAAAAAAATTAGCACCTCCCTCTTCTTCATTTTTGTTATTTACACAATAAACACCTACCTATCCTCAACAATAGCAACTTCCCTACTCCCTAACCCCCTCCTCATCATTCCTCCCCCCTCTCCCTCTCCTATTGTCACATTCTCACCCGCTCACACCTTTTATCTTCATAAAGAAAAGCACAATACTTATCACTAGTAATAAAAAAGTGATGTTCTTCCATCTTCATAAGTTATATGATTAAGAATTCAAACAAAAAAATAATTCTCAATTTTTTTCTTTCAACATCAAAAGTTCAAAGATAAGGTGTGGGTATGAGTTTATGTATGAGGAGGGATAATGAGTATTGAAAAATTTAAAAACTCCATTAACAAGCTTGAGAAATCTTGAAAAACAACAAATGGGTCATGAAATTTTGTGAAATTAATTCAAAATTTTGATTGAAATTCATTAAATTTGTGTTTGCGAATTTGTAATTGAAAATTCAAGTGAAATAAAAAAATGTTTAAGCTATTTGGAATGACTTTTATGCCTAATTTGTAAGCAAATGTGAAAACGGTGGTTGTTAAATATTTTTTAAATTTTGCAAAAGTGGTATATTTGATTTAATTTATTTTTTTACATTTAATTCTGATGTGTTACTTAAAAAAGGATGTGGTATTCTTTAATCCTTTTTTAAGTATCATATATGTAACACAAATATCATATATATATATATATATATATATATATATATATATATATATATACATGCATGTGCTATGTATCAAATTATAATGCCTTCACATAACATACACTATAACATTATGCATCGATAGCTACAAATTCTCAACTATGAATTTAAAAATTATGGCCAATACTTAACAACAGCCACAAAATTTAAACTTTCGGGGCTTTTTATAATTTCATAAATTTTTTTAGCTACAAAAATCAAATGAAAAGGTTAATTCCTTATTTTTTCTACAGTTATTAACTATCGTGGCAATAATTATTCATATAGCTACAAAATTATTGCTACAATAAAATATTGTAGCTAAATCTAATATTTTTGCCTTGAGTTTGAAGTCACTCTAGCAATACTAATCTTATAGCTACGAAAATTGATTGAAACATAACATTATAGCTAAACATAACTTTTTGCTTCATGTTATAAAACTTTGTGGTAATAATTACTAAATAGCTATAAATTTATTACTACAATGAAATATCATAGCTAAGTTATACTTTTTTTGCGACGAGTTTGAAGTTGTTGTAGCAATAGTAGTATTATAGCCACACCAAAAAATGAAACAAACTATTATACCTGAATAAATACTTTTGCTTCAAGTTATAAAAATTTGTGGCAATAATTATCAAAATAGTTATAAATTTATTGCTACAATAAAATGTCGTAGCATTATTGTATGTTTTTGCCACAAGTTTGAAGTAGTTGTAGCAGTAACAATTTTATAGCCACAAAAAATTGTTTGAAACAAAACCTTATAGATAAATAACTATTTTTTCTTCAAGTTATAACATATTTTATGAAAATAATTACCCAAATAACTATAAATTTATGGCTACAACAAAATGATGTAGCTAAATCACACGCTTTTGGCCACAAATTTAGAGTTATTGTATCAGTAGTAATCTTATCACCACAACAGAATTACCTGAAAAAAATATTATCGCTAAGTTGATATTTTTGCTTCAAGTTATATAAATCTGTGGTAATACTTATCCTTAAAGATATAATTCTGTTTATAAAATATTATAATAAATATAACTTTTGTCGAGCATTTTATTACTAGTCTTAGCGTACACGCCTCCCATATGTCCCTCATATTAATAGGAATAAAATTTTAAAAATAACATATATAATATTTAAAAGATTTGTTTGTATAACAATCAATATAAGAATTTAGAAAGAAAATTAGAAATTTTAAATTGATAATTGATCATGTTTATGAGTTTGATCCAATCTAGTATTCCTTTCCTTTTTTTGTTCTAATACTTGTTTTATTAAACAAAAGCATCGTAGGAATAGTATTTGATTGAAAGGTAAAAAAGTCATTCCTTTTTATAATAAACTCAAATGCATTAATTATCTACATATTTCATGTCAATTGTTAAAAAAATTATATACTAAATTATTAATATTTAATATAAATATTATCTTTATGAAGACGCATTTCAATACACACCGTAAAGTAGATTAGAACATACAATATAAGTTATTTATTTAAATAATTATCAATACTTGCAAAATCATATTATAATTTGTTACCGACTTTTTTTGGCACTAATAAATTGATGTCGTATCACAAATTTATTATTTATTTGTAAGTGGTCACTAAGTAATTGTTATGCCATCAAACAAAGTAAAATTTATCAAAATTAGTGGAAGCAGACATTAATGCTTACATTATGTAATAACCCATAAAATTCTAAGCTCATTTTAGCTTCTAGATGCAAGCTTAAAGAGTCCAAGGCTTGAAAATTTTCACTAAGTATTGAGTGCTTAGTCATTTCCAAGACCTCAAAACTTTGCAGATTTTTATTTTGGCCTTCCCAATCCCGAGACATTGGTTTTTGAGTTGATTCATGTTCAGGATTGTTAAAGGTGTGTCTCGAAAGAGTTTTAGAATTTTTGAACGGGGTTCGGGATGTGTCGGGACCACGGAGGCAGTGAACTCTCGAGATAGGCCCACGCTGCGAGAGCTAGTCCACCGAGATAGGGCCCGCAAAGCGAGGGCTAGTCCGTCGGGATAGGACCCGCGTCATGAGGTCTATTCCACTGGGATAGGGTCTGCATCGCGGGGGTGTGTATTTTCAGCTTCATTATTTAAGGGACCAAGGGGTAATTTGGTTCTTCCCCTCAAACCCAGTCGTCCAAAACATGACTTATGACCCTCAAAAGGTCATTATTTGCCCATTAACTTCAAAATCAATCACTAGAAACCCTTTCCCTTCCCAAGAACAAATAATTCAAGCTCCTCTTTCCAAGAATATAAGAGTTCAAGCTTTCAAGTTCAAGCATTCCTCAAGAAATCTAACTATAGAGGTATGTGGGGTATTCATCCATGGGTCCCTTTTACCCATTGATCCCAAAAACCCACTCTTGATTTAAAGTATAAATTTTTCCTTTATCTTGAGATCTTATATGTTCAAGTTGAGTGTAATCATGTTTATCCTTAGTAATTTGAGTTAATACCCGAGGGCACATAATCTCATGAGGGATTTGGTTACGTCTTGTTTTAAACTTCAATTCCTCATGTCATGTTGAACTGATTTCATGCTACAATATCAATTTATGTATAAAATCATGCAGTTATGTTGTTTCCTCATGTTTAATGCATTTCTATGTCCATATTCATGCCTTCCACCTATTTGAGGAAATGTCTTATATTTTGAGTATTTGAACTATGATTATATATTGATATTTTAAGCCTTGTTATCATTATTTTGTTATTATTCTGTGTTGGTGGGTTATGAACACCCAAAGTGTCTTTAGACGATTTCCGTTCTTAAGTGACAAGTTAGTCAGACTATAGTTTTATTACCATATTCAGAATATCATGTTCATGCTAATCACTTACAAATATAGTACCATGTCATGTTAAACAACTAATAATACCCATGTAATTCAGTTGGGAGTAACACTTAGCACCGAGTCAATGTAGGGATGGTGAATCCTTCGTTAGTAGAGGCATGAGTTATTAGTAGCAATCCCTAAGTTCCAGAACTACGACACCACCATATATTATGAGGGGTCCCTCGTTATTAGAGGCATGAACCCTTGTCCTACGAGACATCAGCCTTGTGGATCCACATTGTCAGTCATGTGTTGGTACCCCTAGCAAGGTACCAGCACCCTTCCTACTACGATTACAAATTGGACCCCAATAGCTGAGATTAGGACATGTCTGTTATAGCTAATTCACACAGTCTCAGTGTATTCTTCAGGACAGATCAGTTCAGGTTTGCATGATCAGGTGTATAGATTTCAGATGTTCAGTTGTATATATCTAGTCATAGATTTTAAATTATTTCTGTACATATTTATGCCTATTCTTGCATTCTCAGTTTATATGTAATGCATTCATGTTCAGTTACCCTATGTATTTCAGTTAGTCCTTACCTCACGTAACAGTACATTCAAAGTACTGATCGCATACTTTTCTCTTGTACTATGTTATTTTATAACATAGGTCCGGACGCACAGCTTCCCGACCATCCTTAGATAGTTTTGTAGTTCCCACAGTAGTATTGGTGAGTCATCATCCATCAAGGACGTATTATGTTATTCCTTTTGCTTCCGCATTTCATTATGATTTAGTCAGTTGGAGTTAGTTGGGGGTTTGTCCCATCAATTCCTCATGTTTAAAGGCTTTCAGATAGACAGCCAGTCAGACAGTTAGACAGTCATTTAATTTTTAGTATTATCAGTTTTTTCAAACAGAGAGTTTAGTTTTCTATTACTTATTGGATTATTTCAAACAAATCATTTATATATGCATTCAGTATTTCAATTGACATTATCTTATTAGCTTGTCATTCGTACATGTTGTGTTATTATCATTTACGTAGTGCTAATAGCAGGTACCATCTCATATGCTAGCTTGAGCTCACTTGGGGCTGTAAGCACCTATCGTGACCATGAGGTAGCTTCAGGTCATGAAAAAACTTGGTATTAAAGCCTAAGGTTTTGAAGTGTCCTAGGGTGTTCGAAAACTATGTTGGGTAGAGTCTTGTGCATGGGTATGAAGCATGCCACACTTATGGACAAGAGGCTATGAAACTTTTTTAGGAAAGTTCCCTTCTTTCAGTGTTCATGTCGTATGGAAGATCATAAGCTCTATTGAAACCCTATTTCTAACTCATCCGTCATTCTATTTATAGACAATGTCTCCCAGAAAAACAATAGAATAAGGAACGGGGATCAGCCCACACCACCAGCTCAGAAAGATCCCCTGAATGACCATGTTTCTCACGCTGAGTTCAGGGCTGCTTTCACATCCCTGGCCCATTCAGTAGCTACTCAGAACAATCAGCAGGCTATTGCCCCAACTAATCTGGGGATAAATATGGTTTCATCTAGGGTCCAAGATTTCAATCGAATGAATACCCCTATGTTTTCTGGATCCAAGTATGAGGAGGATCCACAGTTCATGGATGGAGTGCAGAAAGTAAAAAGCATCATGGGTATCACTTCGAATAAGAGCGTAGAGTTAGCTGCATATCAGTTACAAGAAGTAGCTCACACCTGGTTTAAGCAGTGCAAGGAATATATGGGTGTGGAAGTAGAGCCTATAGAGTGGGAGGAGTCTGCTATAACTTTCCTAGACAGGTTCTTCCCACTAGAGTTAAGGAAAGCTAAGGTTTAGGATTTTATAAACTTAAAGCAGGGAAGTATGAGTGTGAAGAGATACTAGCTCAAGTTCACTCAGTTGGAGAGGTATGCTCCTTCGATGGTGGCTGACAATAGGTGTAGAATAAGTAAGTTCATGTATGGTATATCTGATGGTATGGTTAAGGAGTATAGGATTGCCATGTTAATTAAGGAGATAGATCTATCTAGACTCATGGTTCATGCTCAACAAATTGAGAAAGAGAATCTTAAGGAGAAAGAGAGAGAGAGAATAAGAGGGCCAGAACAGGTAGTTTCCACTTTTCTTAGCCAAAGTCAGAGGGTAGTAATCGTTCTCAGTTCCATCAAAAAATTTTAGCCCCAACTCCATCTTCAGTTAGTGCACTAGTACCTAAGCTCAGGTAGGACAGACGGAATAGAACGCCAGGCTCTAAGTCCTAGGGTAGTATGAATAGTGGTCGTACCAATCTGCTCTGTAGAAAATATGGTAAGAATTATCTAGGTGAATGCAGGGTTGGCAGTGATGTGTGTTTTGGATGTGGAAAGCCAGGCAACAATATTAAGGATTTCCCTGTAGGTATGTGAAAGGGTAAGAATAATTGCCAGCAAGGCCAGATTAATTCTTCAGCAGAACCAGTAGGTCGCCCGATTCAGCAGGGTGCCACTTACAGTGCCACCAGTGGGCAACACCGAAACAGGCTATGTGCTCTGCAAACTCGATAGAAATAGGAAAACTCTCCTGATGTGGTTATGGGTACGTTACAAGTCTTTTATCTCCATGTGTATGTATCGTTATATCCTGGAGCTTTACTTTTCTTTATGACTCCTTACATAGCTATAGACTTTGGTGTCATTCCTGAAACATTAATAAAGCTTTTTCAGTGTCTACCCCAGTGGGTAAGTCTATTGTATCCAGATGGGTGAACAGGAATTGCCCTATCACCGTATCTTAGAAAGTTACTTTGGTTGATCTTGTGGAGTTAGACATGACTGATTTTGATGTTATTCTCAACATGGATTGGCTCCACTCATGTTATGCTTTAGTCGATTGCAGGAATAGAATTGTCCAGTTTCAGTTTTCTAATTATCCAGTTATCGAATGGTGGGGTAGTACTTCATTGTTTAGAGGTCAACTTTTTTCCTATCTTAAGGCAAGAAAGATGATATATAAGGGGTACATTTACCATCTCGTTTGAGTCAAGGACTTTAATTCTGAGACCCCAAGTCTTGAGTCAGTTTCAGTGGTAAGGGAATTTCCAGACGTATTTCCTGAAGATCTTGCCAGAAATTGACTACGAAATAGATCTTCTTCCAGACACCCAGCCTATCTCTGTTCTACACTATAGAATGGATCTAACCAATATTAGGGATCTAAAAGAGTAGTTAAAAGACCTGTTAGATAAGGGTTTCATCATGCCTAGTGTTTCCCCATAAGGAGATCCTGTACTATTCATGCTCAAGAAAGACAGTTCTCTCAGAATGTGCATTGACTACCATTAGTTAAACAAAGATACCATCAAGAATAAGTATCCTCTCCCCAAAATTTATGACTTGTTTGATCAACTTTAGGGCACAAGTTATTTTTCTAAGATAGACCTCAGATCCGGCTATCATCAGTTTAGAGTAAAAAATGTGACATTCAAAAAACAGCCTTCAAAACTCGGTATGGTCACTTCAGATTTCTAATTGTATCTTTTGGATTAATAAATGCCCCTATAGCTTTCATGGACTTGATGAACAGGGTGTTCAAGTAGTACTTGGACATGTTTGTCAAAGTCTTTATTAATGACATCTTTGTCTATTCCCGTAGTGAGAAATATCATGCAGACTATTTGAGATTTATGTTCCAGATCCTTAGATATCATCAATTGTTTGCTAAGTTCAGTAAGTATGAATTTTGGTTGAGATCAGTAACATTTCTTGGTCACATAGTTTTAGGTAATTGCATTTGAGTTGACCCTCAAAAGTTTGAAGCAGTGACAAATTGGCCTAGATCCATCACTTTATTAGATATCAAGAGTTTCTTAGATTTGGTTAGCTGTTACAGATGGTTTTTTGAAGGGTTTTCATCTATTTCTTCCCTCATGTCGAGCTAACCAAGAAGAAGGTTAAATTTTAGTGGTCAAATTCCTATGAGAAGAGTTTTCAGGAGCTAAAGACTCGACTTACTTCTGCTCCAGTATTGACTTTGATCGATGGCATAGATGGGTTTGTAGTATAGTATGATACTTCTAGAGTTGGTCTGAGTTGTGTTTTGATGCAAAAAGGTAAGGTCATAGCCTATACCTCTAGATAGCTTACACCCAATTAAAAGAATTATCCTACCCATGATCTTGAGTTGGCAGCTGTTGTTTTTGCCTTGAAAATTTAAAGGCACTATATTTATGGAGTTTATGTTGATGTGTTCACGGATCACAAGAGTTTACAGTATGTGTTCATGTAGAAATACTTGAATCTTTATTAGAGAAGGTGGGTTGAGTTATTGAAAGACTATGATACGAGTGTGTTGTACCATCCAGGCAAGGCCAATGTAGTGGCATATACCCTTAGTAGGTTGTCTAATGGTAGTGTTGCTTATGTCGAGGAGGATAAGAATGAGTTAGTTTGAGAGGTTCATTAGCTTGCTAGATTAGGTATTCTGTTGGTTGATTCAGCTGAAGGCAGTGTATGGGTGCAGAATGGTTTGGAGTCTTCTTTCGTTACCGAAGTAAGGGAAAAACATGATAGAGATCCTAGTTTGGTTAGTTTAAAGGAGGAGGTTAGAGATAAGAAGGTGGAGGTTTTCTCCAAAGGGGAAGATGGTGTGCTTTGTTGTCACGGCAGGTTATGTGTTCCGTGTGTTGATGGGTTGACGCAACAAATTTTGGTAGAAGCGCATGGTGTGATGTATTCTATTCACCCCAGAGCTACTAAGATGTACCGTGACTTCCGGTAAATCTATTGATGGAGTGGTATGAAGAAAGATATTACACAGTTTGTGGCTAAGTGTTTGAACTGTCCACAGGTTAAGGTTGAGCACTACAGACCTAGTGGAGTACTCCAGGAATTTTGTATCCCCACTTAGAAGTGGGAGGTGGTGAATATGGATTTTGTAACTGGATTTCCATATACACGATGTCAGCATAATTCAATATAGGTCATTGTGGATAAAATAACCAAATCAACTCATTTCCTGCTAGTTCATACTTCATATTCAGCTGAGGATTATGCTAGACTCTATCTCAGATAATTGGTTAAGTTGTATAGGATTTCGTTGTCTATCATTTCAGATAGAGGTACTCAGTTTACCTCTCATTTTTGGAAGGTTTTTCAGAAGTTTCTAAGAACCCAGGTTCATCTCAGTACAAATTTTCATCCTCAGACAGATGGTCAGGAAGAGAAGACCATTCAAACTTTAGAGGATATGTTGAGGGCGTGTGTTACTGACTTTAAAGGTAGCTGGGATGACCACTTACTTTGATTGAGTTTTCTTACAATAATATTTATCACTCCAGTATTCAGATGGATCCGTTTGAGGCTTTCTATGGGAGGAGATGTAGTCTCCTATCAGTTGGTTTAAAGCAATTGAGGCTACTTTGATAGGGCTAGATTTAGTGTTTGAGGTGATGGAAAAAGATTAGTTAATTTCAGAGAGGCTGAAGACTGCCCTAAGCCGTCAAAAATCTTATGCAGATATGAGGAGAAGGGATCTTGAGTTTGAGGTTGGTGACTTGGTCTATTCGAAAATTTTCCTATAAAAAGAGTGAAGAGATTTGGTAAGAAGGGAAAGCTTAGATTTTGGGAAGGTGGCTTATGAGCTTGAGTTACCTGCAGATTTTGCATCAGTGCATCCAGTGTTCCATGTTTATTTCTCAAAGAAGTGCATTGGTGATTCAGTTTTTGTTGTTCCTTTAGAAAGCGTGGAAGTTAAGGATAGCCTTTCCTACGAAGAAGTCCTAGTTAAGATCCTTGATCGTTAGATTCGTAGGTTAAGGAAAAAAAAGTTTCCTTGGTTAAATTTCTATGGCGAAACCAGTCCGTTGAGGGAACTACTTGGGAAGCAGAAGCAGATATGCGAGCCAAGTACCCTCATCTTTTACCCGCAAACTTAGATTCAGCTTGAGGTAACAATTTTCCTTAGATTGACTCTTTTTCGTTCTTTGTTTCAGATATGTAACCATTCTCATGTCATTGTATGTATTCACAAAATCAGTTCAGTTAATGAATCATGCTTCAGACTCAGTTGTATAATCATGTTCCAAGCCATGCATGTTCAGTATATGATCTCAGTTGCCTTAGTTTTCTACGTCTAATCAGTCTCACCCGAGGACGAATGTTTCCAAGAGGGAGATATTGTAATACCCCATAAATTTCTAAGCTCGTTTTAGCTTCTAGATGCAAGAATAATGAGTCCAAGGCTTGAAAAATTTCACTAAGTGTTGAGTACTTAGTCATTTCCAAGACCTCAAAACTTTACGAATTTTTATTTTGGCCTCTCTGACCCCAAGACATTGGTTTTTTAGTTGATTCATGTTCAGGGCTGTTAAAGGTGTGTCTTGGGAGAGTTTTGAGATTTTCAAATGGGGTTCGAGATGTGTTTAGACCACGGAGGCAGTGAACCCCTGAGATAGGCACGCACCGCGAGGCCTAGTCAACTAGGATATAACCTCATTGCTAGGGCTAGTCTGTCGGGATAGGGCCCGCATCGCGAGGTCTATTCCACCGGGATGGTTCTGCGCTACTGGGATATGTATTTTCAGCTTCATTATTTAAGGGGCCAAGGGATAATTTGGTCCTTTTACCTCAACCCAAGCCGTCCAAAACACAACTTATGACCCTCAAAAGGGCATTATTTTCCCATTAACTTCAAAATCAATCACTAGAAACCCTTCCTCTTCCCAAGAACGAAGAATTCAAGATCCTCCTTCTAAGAATCCAAGAGTTCAAGCTTTCAAGTTTAACCATTCCTCAAGAGTCTAACTATAGAGGTATGTGGGGTATTCATCAATGGATCCCTTTCACCCATTGAGCCCAAAAAGCCTCTCTTGATTTAAAGTATGAATTTTTCTTTTATTTTGAGATTTTACATGTTCAAGTTAAGTGTAATCATGTTTATCCTTAGTAATTTGAGTTAATCCCCATCCGCACATGATCCCATGAGGGATTTGGTTACGTCCTTTTTTAAACTTTAATTCTTGATGTCATGTTCAAGTGATTTCATGCTACAATATCAATTTATGTATTAAATTATACAATTATGTTGTTTCCTCGTGTTTAATGCATTTCTATGTCCACATTCATGCTTTGCACCTATTTGAGGAAATGTCTTATATTTGGGGGTATTTGAACTATGATTCCATATCGATGTTTTAAGACTTGTTATCATAATTTTGTAATCATTCAATGTTGGTGGCTTATGAACACCCGATACCAAAGTGTCTTTACATAATTTTCATTTTTAAGTGACAAGTTAGTCAGACCATAGTTTTATTACCACATTCAGAATATCATGTTCATACTGAGAACTTACAACTATAGTACTATGTCATGTTAAACAACTAACAATACCCATGTCATTCAGTTGGGAGCAACACTTAGCATCGAGTAAACGTAGGGATGGCTAATCCCCTGTTAGTAGAGGCATGAGTCGTTAGTAGTAGTCCTTAAGTTCCATACCTATGCCGTCGCCATAGATTATGAAGGATCCCCCGTCAGTAGAGGCATAACATCATCGTTCTTCAGGACATCAGCCTTGTGGATCCACATTGTCAGTCATGTGTTGGTACCCCTAGCAAGGTACCAGCACCCTTCTAACTAGGGTTACAAGTTAGACCCCAATAGCTCAGATTGGGGCATGTCGGTTGTAGATAGCTCCCACAGTCTCAGTGTAGTCTTCAGGACAGATTAGTTCAGGTTTGCATGATCAGGTGTACAAATTTCAAATGTTCCATTGTATAGACCCAGTCATACAAATTTTAAATTACTTCAGTATATGTTTATGCCTAGTCTTGCATTCTCAGTTTACATGTTATGCATTCATGTTCAGTTACCCTATGTATTTCAGTTAGTCCTTGCCTCACATACTAGTACATTCAAAGTACTGATCGCATACTTTTCTCTTGTGATATGTTGTTTTATAACATAGGTCCAGATGCACAGCTTCCCGACCATCCTTAGACATCTCAGTAGTTCCCACAACAGTATTGGTGAGTCCTGATCCATGAAGGACGTATTATGCTATTTCTTTCGTTTTCGTATTTCATTATGATTTAGTCAATTGGAGTTCGTTGGGGGTTTGTCCCATCAACTCCTCATGATGTTTAGAGGTTTTCAGATAGACAAATAGTTAGACAGCCGTTTAATTTTCAGTATTATCAGTTGTTTCAGACAGACAGTTTAGTTTTCCATTAGTTATCGAATTATTTCAGACAGATCATTTATATATGCATTTCAGTATTTCAGTTGACATTATCTTATCAATTTGTCATTCACACATGTTGTGTTATTATCATTTACTTAGTGTTCACAACAGGTAAGGGTGGGCATATGTTGGTTTAAACCGAAAAAACCAAAAAACCAAATAGAAATTTAATTTTGATTTTGGTTTTTCAGTTTTTTGAATCGAATTCGGCTTGTAATTTTAAAATTTCAATTTTTTGGTTCGGTTTTCGGTTTTAAAAAAATCGGTTAAACCGAAAAACCAAAATTTTATAAGTAAATAAATAATATATATATATATATAATATTATATTATATATATATATATATATATATATATATATATAATATTTAGTAATTCACATTCACAATTAACATTTAACAGCAAATTCGCATACGCCGCAGGCTGTTTATGGATTGTTTTAGTGACTCAAATATTTTATTGACTATTTGGGTGACTTGGACTGTTTTATGGACTATTTATGCAAGGTTATATTATATGTAATGATTAGTGACGTTATGTATTATGTTAAGCTTATGATTATTTCATTTCGTTTCATCCATGTTGAGTTATTTATAGTTATTTATATTTGAGAATGAAAAATAGGTTTGAAAAAAATATTTTTTCTAAAACATCCCATCAATTTTAAATGTTCAGTTATGAAAAAGAGAGGCTAACTACTTCAATATTTCAAACCGAAATAAAAATCCGAAATATAGAACGGAATTTGTAAAAACTGAACCATTTATTTCGGTTTGGTTATGGATGTCATTTTTGTAAATTTGAAAACCGATAAAACGAACCGATATTAAACAATCAGACCGAACCAACCGAACGCCTACCCCTAACAGTAGGAACTAGCTCACAGGTTAGCTTGTGGTACTTGTGGCCGTAAGCACCGTGTCGCGATTAGGTGGTAGCCTCGTGTCGTGACACATTAGTGGAACGCTTTATGCACCAGACTGTCATTTTTTTAATTTTATTTTCAAATGCCTTAAATATAAGGTTGGTTTGCATTATGAGTACAATTTTATTCAATGTGTAATGATTTCTTAAAAGCTGAAATATTTATCATTTTTAAATTTCTACATATTAAATTATATATATATATATATATATATATATATATATATATATTATATTTAAAAATAAGGAATGATTTAATATATAAAATTTAATTTTAAAATATTAAATTTTAAAAATAATTAGATGATATAAACTTTAATCAAGGAAAAGGGGTGCGGCAATTGAAGAGGGTAAAAGATTTCATTTCTTACCTTTAAAGTAATACATGAAATACAAAAAAGTTATACATGAAACATCCTACAATAGCTAATTTACATATCTAATTATATCACATTTAATAATTATGTGCTTATATCTATTTATATTCAATTTTAATATGCAAAAAAAGGCTATTGAAGTTATTGTATACTGTAATTCTAAAAATTTGATAATTAGATAAATCTAATTAAATAGTAAAATAATAATTTAATATAATTAAAATACGAGCATATATGATCCAACTCATAATATTATAATTCAATAATAAAGTATAACATGTGACCTTTAATATTAATTAATCCGAATAATTATGTAATTATAATCATTGTTAAATTAGTGAACTTTATCATTGTTCCTAGTTCTAATTATTTTTTATAGTTCTAATTATTTCTATTTTTATATGTATATACATACATACATACATACATATATATACAATTTTTTTCATGAAACGAATTAATTTGTTCTATTCCATTAAATGTATATCTTATATCTTTATAATTTAAGAATATGTATATATTAATTTATGAATCATTTTAGCCATAACTATTACAATATTTTTAATTGGATGAAAATAATTTTTCCCTCTCAACGTTATTTTAAAAATCAAACTCCCCTCCCAACTTTTAATAATAATCATTCTCCTATTTTTTATCTTGACAATGTCTATTTTAACCTTGACATTTACAATTTTCACTTATATAATGTCTTTTTATGCTATATTTTATTTATTTTACTCAAGTGTTTATATATTTTTATTTAAATTCTTTAGTATTATAAGTAGAATAATTTATGAACATGCCACAAAAAAGAATATTATTTTTTATGATTGCTATTTTATTACATGCATTAAGTATTTATGTATGTATATATGTGTGTGTATGCACACGTATTATGTAGATATTCAAGTTTCACTTTTCTCTTATTTTCTATTGTTTACATAGATAAATGAGTTTTGATTGTCCTTAATGAAATATAATAAATAATAAATTAAAATTTATTGACAATATAAGTAAACTTAAGGAATTAATTTGTTATAAAATATATCTCCATATTTATTAAATATTATTGTCTTATATGCATTGAAATATTTCTAACTTTTTTTTTTTGAGGGTCTAGAAATAATACTTAACTTTTATTTATAGAAATTTACTAAACATATTAAAAAATAAGAAAAATATCATGATTTTAAAGAGATAAATAAAAATAAAGATTAATAGTGTAAAATAGGTATTTAAAAAGATAAATAAGAAAAAGGAAGGAAATATTTATTGTTAAAATTAAGGAGGAAATTTAATTTTTAAAATAAAATAATGAAGAAAAATGATTTTCTTCATTTAAAATTTTGTATAAAAAACGAAAAAAGAAGAACACATATAGGGAGATCAGCAAGGCCAAGCGGCCAACTCCAAAAATCTTTTGCCTTCGACTCCTTTTCCTCTCTCTAGCCGTCACGCCCCTTCCTCTTTGCTAGTTTAAATTTACTATCTTTAATTTTTATTTTTTAATTGGGGTGAAAATCATTTTCACCCCTCAACTTTGATTAAAAAATCAAACTCCCCCCTTAACATTGAACAATAATCATACTCCCCCCTTTATCCCATGCAATGTCCATTTTGTCCTTATAATTTTAATTCTATATTTATGTAATAGCTTTTTATATTATAAGTAATGAATATTTTCTTAACATGGATATTTATAGCATTTTATTTAAGTTTATTAACTTTATACGCAAATTAATACGTTTTATAAATTTATCACAAAATTTAATATTATTTTTAAGATCGTTATTTTAGTATTATATGTATTAAAGAGTCGTTTGGTGTGAGGTATAATTATAATAATTCAGAGATAAAGTTCATGATTATTTATCTTGCGTTTAGTTAGATGTATTAGGTAGTCTCAAAATTATTTGTCGCACCATTTATACCACAGTGATGAGATAAGTTATCACACATACATGTTAGTACAACTTATTTTGTAATAACTAATCCCGGAATAACTTGTTTCCAAACAACCCACCCCTAAGTGTGTATATATGCATATGTATGTACATGCATGTGCGTATATTTTCGTGTTTTATCACTCTCTTACTAAATTTGTTTCGTATTACTTAACTTTTTGTTGATATAACACAATCCTTAAGAAAATTTTACTTAGAGGTATATTTTGCTAAATTAACCTTATTAATGATAATTTGAAACTTTAAATTTGTCTATACTGTTACTTTATATAGTTGTTTAACACTAAAGGGTAGAAAAAAAATATAATACAATTCTCTTGATTTCACAAATTGAGCAGATAAAATAAAACATTTATTTTTAGCATGAGGATTAAGTGATAAGAAGCGATATTATCTATTATCTATATCAGTAAATAAGTTGTGATTGTCATTAATAGAGTATTACATATTTTATAATTTATATAAATAAATATAATCTTTAAAATTTGACCTTACTTTTATTCGAGAAAAATATCTAGTATCCTCGAACTATGACCAAATTTGCTACGACACACATCAACTTCATGGGGGTCCTATTGCCCATTAAACTAAATTTTAGCGTATTTTTGTCAATCTTTTTAGCTAACGTGATACCTTTTGTCAATCGTTTTAGATGGCGTGACACCTTTGATATAGATTCTATTTTATGTAATAAAGGTGTCACATTAACACAAAAAATGATAAAAATACGCTAAATTTGAGATTAGGGAATAATAGGACCCCTGTGAAGTTGAAGTATGTCGTAACAACTTTGACCATAGTTCGGGGTGGTACTAGAGGCTTATCTCTTTCATTTATTGTTTGTATTTTCTGCATTGAAATATGTTTATAAAATTTGTAGTACTTATTATTTCACTTGTTAAAAATAAATATTATAGTTTTGATTATTATTAATAAAACTAATTTTCTTATTATGCTAATTTACTTCATAAAGATCATCATTAGCTTATTTATTTCTTACTTTTTTTTTCCTAGAAGATAATGTTTATGTTTTTATGAAAATTTTGTTATATGAATAATGCTTATGTTTTTATGAAAAATTTGTTCTATGAATTTTAAAAAAATGAAAATATGATGATTTTAAAGAAGTTAAAAAAAAAGAATAAAAAAATTGATGATAAGGGTAAAATAAGAATTTTAAAAAATCAATTAGGATGAAGGGGGGAGTATGATTATTGTTCAAAGTTGAGGGGAGAGTTTGATTTTTAAGACAAAGTTGGGGAGGGAAAATGATTTTGACCCTTTTTTATTACTTAAGTTTTATTTTTCTTTCCTTTCTATTATTGTTAAAGAATATTTTTATTTTTTTCTTTAAGTTGTTATGATCATAGATATTAAAACAATTTTCTTATTTATTTATGTAAATTGGGTTTCATTGATCTATGGTGAATAATGATAACTTCATTTTAAATCGAGAGTGAAATCGAAGATAAAGTAAGTTGGACTTTTGCTTTCTAAACATTTTTCTTTTTGAGTACAGTTGATGTCTTTTTACTATACACACCACTAGAATCAAATGTTTGTTATTGTACATTTTAATATCGGTAGATTTTCAAAAGTTTGCTAAAAGAAACTTTTTATGAAAAAGATTGAATTGTTTGGATCTTATTTCTTTGAAGATTATTCAGTTTCATTATCTTACGAAAATTGGCCATATAAGAATGTTATAGGAGATTTTGTCAAAGATATTTTAGGTAAAATATACTTTTACAACACCTTTTTAAATTATATACTTATATGATACAATTGTTTTTGCTTTTGGGTATTAATTTATTTTATCAAAAATTCGTAAGTGAACTTGTGAGATTAGAGCAGCTTGAAGATAATGACATGAGAAAAGGAAGAGACTATATTGTTTAGGATCTTAAACAAGATGATGTTATTGTAATTGCTATCATAGAAGAATTATGTATTGTGATTATCTTGAATGTAATTATGAGTTGCTTGAAATTTAGTTTGGAATATGAATTTTTTAATTTTAGCTATGTTATAAAAATTCTTGTAATTAATAAATGCTTATGACGATATTCTTCAATTTGTAGTAATGAATTTTTATATTCATGGTTAAAACCTTATATTTAATCATCCAAATTATGGCTATACATTTTCACTTTTCATAGCAAATCTTTTTAATATAAATAGAATTTATTTTTTTTGTGCCAAAAATGATGAATTTTTAGCTATATACAAAAATATTTTTGGCAAATATTTCAATTCATAGCTTTAGATTTTCTAACTCATAGCTAAATAATATTTGTGGAAAATATTTCAATTAATAGAAATAGATTTTCTAACTCATAGCTAAATACAATTATTTATGCCACAAGACTAAAATATAATATAGCCACAAAATTAAATTTTCATAGCAAACAAATCAAACATTTTACCACAATATAAAATATTGTGTCTACAAAATAAAAATTCTTACATGTTTTATTTTTCGCGACAGAAGATTAAAATTATTTTCTATAAATACATATTTTGTAGCAAATTATTTATACTATCACAGCTACAACACAATTTATGTCACGATCCGCAACTACCCCCTAGTCGTAACATGGTACCTGAAACCACAAGTGATCCCAAGTTAACCCATGAACTGGAATACTGATTTAGCAACTGATTTAGAATATATAAATTAAATAAGTTTGCTATGCGGAAATATAATTATGGCATAATCTGGATAATTATAATACTGATAAAGTTTATATCCTGATAAAACTGGAGAGAGAACTGAAATTTACATTTCATGACTCTGACTGATTATCTATGAAGCCTCTATTATACTGACTATAGATAGTTGGGAAATGCCTCCAACTACCACTAATCGATACATATGAATAATAATAAGATAGAACATGAACTACAACTATCTGGAGTCCCCGAAACAAGAGAACTCATCACCAGCTGGCTGGAAGTTGCAAACTGCAGAATTATAATGTGTAGGCTACAACTGGTACCTACATTATGAGACAATTTAACAAATAGACATGTATGTAGATCAGTACTTTAGAATGTACTGAGTAAGCGGGGGTGAATGCAATAAGTAAAACTGATTATATACAAAATCTTAAAACATGCATGCTAAGTGCAAGAAGACTCATCAAGAGACTGAAATCAACTGAAAGCTGAAGTATCATACAAAATCAGTAACAAATATAATCTGATAAGCTGGTGAATTACTACACTTAGTTTCTTAAAGCTTTACTTTTGTATAATAAGTAGAATTGAAGTTGGAAAACGGTACACGTGACTACTGTATGAAAATTTGATGTAAAACTGAACTGTACTTACTCTGTATAACTAGACTGAAGCTGTGGGAGGTATCATCTAACTGACATGTGCCAATCTAAGCTAATCGGGATCCAACCTGTAACCCTAGTTAGAATGTGTCAGTACCTCGCCATAGGTACTAAAACTGGCTGTGTGGATCCACTAAACTGGTGTCCCTAAGGAATAAAGAGTCACCCTCTATTGGCTGGTGCTCTCATGATATTTATGTCAACCCTCAACTGGTAGGTAGACATCTTGTCAACCCTCAACTAGTAGGTAGACATCTCTAACCTAAACTAGCTACGTAGTTCTGGAACTTAGGGAATACTACTAAAGGTCACACCCTCTATTAGCAGGTGAGTCCTCATCCCTGGATTCCCTCTGTGCTAAATCCTACTCCCAACTAAACTGACACTGGTCTGAACTAAACTCAACTGAATATTATTACATAACTGAAGTGCTCATCCTGATCATAAATATTTGAGTAAATAGTAATATTCATGGTTTAACTAAAATCATTACTTGAAAGATCTGAAATTATGTAAAACACATAGGTATCGGGTGTTCATAACCTGCCAACACTTAATGACCATAAAGCATGATATCAACGCTCAAAACTATAGTATGAAAATCATGGTTCAAAGACCCAAAACATGAACATTTCACCAAACATGTGAGAATCATGAACTTGAACATGGGAATGTGTTAAACATGAGAAATCAACATGATTACATGGCTAAGTTCATAATTCGATATTATAACATGAAATTCACTTTAATAGAACATGGAAAATCAAAACTTGAAGCATGAGATAACCTAACTTTTCATGGAATCATACGTGGACATGAATTGTGTTCAAACTACTAAAGAGAACATGGATTAAACTTATCTTGAACATGTGAAATCCCATAATTTACATGATAAAGCTAATAACATGGCTTGAATGTAAAATTAGTGAGATAACATGGATATAAGTAAATCTTGATGCACTTAAAGCCTTTAATCTCATGGAAATATCATAATTCAAGAATATGGCTAATTGGGTATGAACCCTAATTGCAAATCATGAACTTTAATCTTAAAATAAATTTTGGGCACAAGAATGAGAGAGGATCCTTATTCATAAACCTCACACACCTTAATTAGATGAATTCTTGAAGAAATATTGCAATTGAAGCTTGAATCCTTGTGTTATTGAGAGAAAAAGCTTGAAATTTATCCATAGGTGAAAGGAGAGGATTTATACGTGAGAAATTTTGAAGAAGATGGGCAATTAATGCCCTTTTGGGTTTTATAATTCTTGCCTTGGACGTTTGGGGTTGAGGGGAGAGGACACAAGTGCCCCTTGGTCCTTAAGAAGTTTAAATAGCATGGGAATAGACCGGGAATCATGCCCCTTAGCTAGGGAGCGTATCCACCGCGACGCTTGCCTTATCCCGGGGGAATAACCTGGACGGCACGGGCATATTGCCTACCCTTACTGCCTCTCATAAAAACGACCATAACTTCTTACTCGAGTATAGGATTAAGGAGAAATTGGTATAGTTGGAAAGCTAACTAAATTATCTACTATTTGCTGGGTTTTCAGATGAAAAATTCCACTTATATCAAAAGTTATACACATTCAAAGAAGATCCTTGTAGAATTGAATACAAAGATTTGGCTGAATCAAAGGATTTTAGCTCAACTTCGCTCTAAGTTATTACCATGAACATTTTTCACCTCAAAAGAACTATTAAAACTAGGATAATGATCATGACACATGTATTCAAATACAAATCATGGGATTAAAGTTTACATGCGTAAGAACGACGGTTTAAAGTCTAGCTCAAAAAATGTGGGGTGTTACATATCTCCCCCTTGGAATCATTCATCCTCGAATGATGGATAGGAACTTGTTTCAATCTTATAAGTGTGGAATAAAGTATTTATGACATGTCTGTTAATAAAGAATATAATAGAGCTGGAACACAAGAACATTTATCATGAAACTGTTTTATGAGCTGACTTGACTCTATTGACTGTAAGGAGTCACTTGAATTTTTCATGATACAATCATACATATAGAACTGTGAAGTAATAAATGATTCAATATAAGCACGAATCATGAGATAATAAGACCAAGGTCGTACAAGGGATATTACACTGTCTGAACTGGAATACTTGAAAGATTGAGATCATGTATTGAAAACTTATGAACTGAGTTATGACTAGATAGCTGAATCTGAAAAATGATGCATGCACTAAACTGAATTCACAACTTGCATAGACGTGAATGAATTACCTCATGGACTAGCCACATTCATGAAACTTCGAATAGTAAAACTAGATGGAAGATGGAAAACCATAGGAACTTGCCTGTCTGACTGCTAAACTGAATTGTTGGCTATACAGACTGAATTATATTGAAAGCTTATACTTACCTGGAATATTTTTTCAATACTCTTTGCAAGAAATTCTAATAACATCAGGGAGAAAAGAATTCTTAGGCATGATCTGAATAAGATGTCTGAGTAAGGAATCTTAACATAGCTATAACTCTATAACATAGAATATAGGGATATAAAACTTACTAGGCTTTAGTTAATGCACCTTCTAATGCTCAAGCTTATCCCCAAGTCTGAGTTGAACTACATAATCTCGCCATGTTCAAGCCTAACTTAAAATCACAAAGTACTCAACATAACACCATAACACTAGTCTGAGCCATGAATTCAGTACCCCAAGCATTTTCACATCTTCTCATCTCATGAATAATTCTTATTACTGCTTCAACAACTACATTAAACCTCTTAATTGGAATTCACTGGTGCATAATGCACCCATACACTTACATATCAACATGACATTCTAGCCAATCATTATAACCACATACGAACTTCTAGGCAAACACCCATAAAGCAACTTTCTCATATTTTCTGAACCCCTATCAAGAACAACTTTCTTGCACTATTCTTAAGAAGAACCACATGGAATTCTTAACTAACCATAACATATATCAAGAGCTCTACCTCAATCATCCTTCACACTTATAACCTAAGATACAATAAGTATGTATCCAACATGAGACATTTACTCTCTTCCATCTAAATAATTATTCATCACCACTATCATTACATAAGGAGAGGTCACTGAAAGGTTAAAACATGAGGACCTGAAACATAAAAGAATACTATGCATAACTTGGACACTTAACTAAGGCCTGAGGAATCGAGTATCAAAAGGATGAATTCATCAAAGAGAGCTAAACTGAGGACATACATGACATAATCTAAATTTCGTTGATCATTAAGAGTGTACCATAAGTACCTGGAATTGAACATTCTATAAAGCATGAGTACAGGGGTCATGAGCTGCATGACCTGAGTTTGGAGTTCATGATTTCATGGAACATGATTCGTACTGCTGAGGAAACTGGATCTCTTTATACTAGGGACTGGAAGCGTACATGATTCCATGGAAAGTGTATGAATATAAGCTGTGATCATGGAGCTGACATTTGTGGAATAAGTAGATGTCATGATAACTAAAATAAAACACTTTGCACTGAGACAAGAATGGGTCGGGTATCTTCCTCCCTTACTGTTGCTCTACAATACACTGGTATCACTGCTAGAATATGAGAGCTTGACTTGGTTATTATTCTATCATCTCCCCCTTAGCTTTAAGCCATCATTCTAAGTCTGTGGACCACTTTAATAAACTCTAAACTCAACTTCAAACACATTACTCTAGAGCGCAGATATAACAATGCACGTAGATAATAAATTCACCCTGAAAGACTACACCTAAAAGTGTACAACCCACTGCTAGTACTCCCTTCTGAGATACAAATCTTAACTTTCTATAGCCCCACTAGTCATCATATAACAACTTAAACACTTACTAACTTAGAACATACAGGAGTATCACCATACCATGATTTCACACCATCTAGAATTTCAACTCTTCTTTCTATTAGCTCAAACTTTAAAGATTCAAACTTAGATTCTAACACTTAACATGGATATCTCTAAACCTTTAATGAATCATACTAACTTCCTTCATAGCCTACTAATATCACATCTCTAAACTTATATTTTTCCCTAATCCATTACTATTACACCAACATGCCTTACATCAACAACATATAATTTCAAATCAACATATATAAATTCTTGTATACACTATTTCAAGCCTTCTAGTTCACCTTTAATACAACTAGCCCCACGGATACAAAGACTACTTAATCCAGACAAACACTATCCCCACTTTACTGCTGCTAAATTTTTGGGTTCATGCTTCTAACTCTAAGTCATATTCTATCACAGGATACTGAGAAGGGATCATAAATCACATCGTACTTTGGCTTAGTGCACGATTTTCATGAGCATGAATAAAGTCCTTCAAACTTCAAAACTTAAAAGCACTGATAGGATACTTTCGAGTCTGTGTACAATCTCATAACTATTTGTGGGGACCGTCTGAGAAAACTCTGTCTGTAGGAATTTGAGCTTTACTATTTCTGTAAACTTAAAAGTAAGGCAGAGTCGACATAAATGGAGAATGATGACAATTTGTTTAAATTTCTTAGAGAACACTTCTACTGCATGATCTGAGACATGAAATAAGGAAAAAAATTCCTAAATGCCTTGTAACCTCTTAAAGAAAAATACAGATGTCTTTGTATCGTTCTATAAGACTTTACTAGACACGACTTAATAGACACCCCAGGATACTTAAACTTTGGGCTTTGATACCAAGTTTGTCATGACTCAAGACTACCCCTAGTCATAATACGGTGCTTGAAACCACAAGTGATCCCAAGCTAACCCATGAACTGGAATACTGATTGAGAAACTGATTTAGAATATATAAAATAAATAAGTTTGCGATGCAAAAATATAATCATGGAATAAATGGATAATCATAATACTGATAAAGTTTACATCTTGATAAAACTAAAGAGAGAACTAAAATTTACATTTCATGACTCTGACTAACTATCTATGAAGCCTCACTATATTGACTATATATAGATGGGACATGGCTCCAACTACCACTAATCAATACATATGATTAATAATAATATAGAAGATGAACTACAAATGTCTAGAGTCCCCAAAACAAGATAACTCATCACTTGTTGGCTGGAAGATGCAAACTACCTGATCATGATGTGTAGGATACAACCGGTACCTATATTATGAGATAATATAGCACATAGACAAATATATGGATCAGTACTTTGGCATGTACTGAGTAAGCGGGGTTGAATACAATAAGTAAAACTGATTATATACAAAATCTTAAAACATGCATGCTAAGTGCAAGTAGACTCACCAAGAGACTGAAATCAATTGAAAGCTAGAGTATTTTAAAACATCAGTAACAAACATAACATGATAAGATAGTAAATCACTACACTTAGTTTCTTAAAGATTTACTTTTGTAAAATAAGTTGAACTGAAGCTTTGAAACAGTACACATGACTACTGTATGAAAATATCATGTAAAGATGAATAGACTATAAATACTATATTGTGGATGATGTACAAATATTGGGTCTAAAACTATATGGTGGAAGATGACATAACTCAAGGATATGAATATACAAATATACTGAGCATGAATAAATACTCATACAACCAAAACATAATATGTACTAAGCAAATCTGATTAACTGAATGGCTGATGTCTGAGTGACTGACGAGTAGAATCTAAGTAAATGGATAACTAATGTTTGTATACTGAGTAGCAGATGTTTGAATACTGACTAACTGATAACTGAATACTAAATAACTGACATCTAAGTACTAATTAACTGAAAATTAAATATTGATTAACAGGTATTTATACACTGATTAACTGATATCTGAATATTGATTATGTAAAACTAAATTGTACATAGTCTGAATAACTGGACTAAAACTGTGGGATGTATCATCTAACCGACATGCCCCAATTTAAGCTATGCATGGGTCCAACCTATTACCCTAGTTGGAAGGTTATTAGTACTATGCCATGAGTACTAACACTGTTTGTATGGATCCACTAGACTGGTGTCTCAAAGGACTAAGGAGTCACCCTCTACTGGTAGGTTCTTTCATGAGATATGTGTCAAACCTCAACTGGTAGGTAGACATCTTATCAACCCTTAACTGGTAGGTAGACATCTATAACCTACGTCGGCTACGTAGTTTTGGAACTCAGGGACTGCTACTAAAGGCCACACCCTCTACTTGCAGGTGAGCCTTCATTCCTAGATTCCCTCGGTGCTAATTCCTACTCCCAACTGAACTAACAATGGTCTGAACTAAACTCAACTGAACATTATTACATAACTGAAGTGCTCATCATGATCATAAATATCTGAGTAAATATTAATATTCATGGTTTAACTAAAATCATTACTTGAATGATCTGAAATCATGTAAAACACGTAGGTATCGGGTGTTCATAACCTGACAGCACTTAATGACCATAAAGCATGATATCAACGCTTAAAACTATAGTATGAAAATCATGGTTCAAAGACCCAAAACATAATCATTTCACCAAACATGTGAGAATCATGAACTTGAACATGGGAATGTGTTAAACATGAGAAATCAACATGATTACATGGCTAAGTTCATAATTCGATATTATAACATGAAATTCACTTGAATAGGACATGGGAAATCAAAACTTGAAGCATGAGATAGCCTAAATTTTCATGGAATCATATGTGGACATGAATTGAGTTCAAACTACTAAGGAGAATATGGATTAAACTCATCTTGATCATGTGAAATCTGATAATTTACATGATAAATCTAATAACATGGCTTGGATGTAAAATTAGTTAGGTAACATGGATATAAGTAAATCTTGATTCACTTAAAGCCTTTAATCTCATGGAAATATCATAATTTAAGAATACGAATATTTGGGTATGAACCCTAATTGTGAATCATGAACTTTAATCTTAAAATAACTTTTGGGCATAAGGATGAGAGATGTACTTTGTTCATAAATCTCACATACCTTAATTAGATGAATTCTTAAAGAAATCTTGCAATTTAAGCTTTAATACTTGTGTTATTGAGAGGAAAAACTTGAACTTTATTCATTGGGGGAAAGGGAAGGGTTTTTACGTGAGTAATTTTGAAGAATATGGGCAATTAATTCCCTTTTGGGTGTTATAACTCATGCCTTGGACATTTGGGGTTGAGGGGAAAGGATCAAAGTTCCTCTTGACCCTTAAGAAGAGCAAACAATGTGGAAATATACCGGGATTTGCACCTCTTATCCCGAGAAAATATCCCTAGGACGCCTGCCTTATCCCGGGGGAGGGGGCATACCGCCTACCCTTACTACCTCTCATAAAAAAAGCCATAATTTTTTGCTCAAGTATCAGATTAAGGCAAAATTTGTATAGTTGGGAAGCAAACTCAATTATCTATATTTTGGTTGTTCTTGAGATGAAAAATTCCATATATATAAAAAGTTATATATATTTAAAGTAGACCCTTGTAGAATCGAATACAAAGATTTGGCCGAATCAAAGACTCTTAGCTCAACTTTGCTCTAAATGATTCCCATAAAAAAATTTCACTTCAAAAGCATTCTTAACACTAGGATAATGATCATGACACATGTACTCAAATAAAAATCATGGGATTCAAGTTTACACGCGTAGGAACGGCGGTTCAAAGTCTAGCCCAAAAAATGTGAGGTGTTATAATTTATTTTCTAGATATATGGGATAGTACTGAGCCACCAACTATGTAAATTTTGTAGCTACCGATTTGTTATGCCACTTCTTGCTATGGAAAAAAATTGTGGCTAAAGTGTTTAGCTACGAAACTTTTCATATTTAGCTATGATATATTTTATAGTTGTATATGTATTTTGTTACAGTGATAGTTATGTGTATGAATTAAAATAACAACTTATTTTAAAACGTGATTTTGAAGTATTTGACTCGGTGTTGAAATTTTTGGTGTATTATTCCTAAATGGGTCAACTATGGTGGATCCAGGCATGTCGAACCTATTTGCTCCAATAAATGCATAGGGATTATCATCCACTCCCAAAATATTTGTAGTATCTCTATCGATAGATAATTTATCAAATAAGGATCACGTGAGGGTCACGTGTATTATCATCAACATCGGAGAGGCAAACTGATGAAGGTGGTAGAAAGGTAAAAGAGAAGCAAATACAGAATGGTCTAATATTGTCGCAAAAAGATTGTCGGTGGCCAGAGTCGTAGTAAGTCTATGGTGGCTGCGGGTATGGTTCCTGTTTATTGAAAAGTTGATGTTGAGCAATTTGAGAAGAACACATTTGTAAATTCAAAATTTAAAAATCGCTTGATTGAGGTTCCTTGATTTTAGGCACTCTTTGAGAAGCCTTAAGTATAAAAAAAAGGATAGGTGAGATATATATATATATATATATATATATATATATATATATATATATGAAGTTTGGAGAGAGAAATTGACAAAAAAAAAATTATAATTACTTTTGGTAGTTGAGATTTTATGTAATAATATAAACTTAGTTTATAGTTTTAAGTAATTTTTTAATTAAACTTTTGGAAATTTTGAGTTTGTAAACTCAAATTTTAAACTTTTGCATTATCATTGGAACATACACTTTACTGGATTTATGGTACTCGTAAAGGTATATAGTAAGAGGGTCTAAATTATTTTTACAACAATAACGACCTATCAACTTCAAATAAATTGATATTCTATATGAATCATCACTATTTGATTTAAAATCAATTCTATAGAATTTTTTAGGAATATAGAGTATGGATCATGGAAATTATGAAGATCATCAAGCTTCACTTATTGAAGCAATCAAAACAAGAAACATAGAAGAAATGAAATGCAGAATTAAGAGGAAGAAGAAGAGCATGAATTAGTGAATGATAGAGAGATTAAGTTGAATTGTATATCTTTAATTCTGTTGGAAGATGTATAAGAGTGATCAATATATAGACAAGCTAAGAATTTTCTAGTCTCAACTAACTTTCAGGCTCATAACTAACTTTCAACCAAGTTTGTTATGAATAGTGCTTTAGCTAATTTTTACTAACTGCTTCTTCTTTGATCTTTATTGTTGATGATTATGTGTTCATCACAACACTCCCCCTAAATATAGGTGGGAATAAGATGTTGAGTATTCCTAGCTTGGAACTTAGATGGACATGTTGTTTTTTAGTCAGCCTTTTAATAAGCAAATCAGCTAGTTGTTCCTTAGTGTTGATGTACTATGTCTTCACAATTCCCTTCTGTTGTTTCTCTCTTATAAAATGAAGATTTATTTCTATGTGTGTGGTACTATCACAGTAGATTGTGGCAGATGGTTTAAGCTTAAAACCAATTTCTTTTAACATTTCAATTAGCCAAACTAGTTCTGCAATAGTTGAGGCCAAGCTTCTGTACTCTGATTCAGCTAAACTTTCTTAGATGGTACTTTGTTTCTTAGATTTATAGGCTGTTAATGACTCTCCAACTTTAACTAAAAAACTAGTAATAGATCTTATTTATGGACATGTTGCCCAATCAGCATCACAAAATGTTATAATGTGATGTTGAGGCCTGCTTGATAGTAGTAAACCTTATCTTGGTTATTCTTTGATGTACTTAACTATCCTTTGAGATTCTTCCATGTGAGATTTTTTTATCTTTATAAGAACTGGTTGAATTTTTAAACACCATAGGCAATATCATGTCTTATGACAGTGAGGTATAAGAGCTTTCCAATCAACCTTTGATATTGGCCTTGATCAAGTAGGACTTTATCTTTTTTTAGTTGTTCCCCTCCTATATATTCATCATACTCTCTAGGTATGAGATTCTGACTTGTATCAATAGGTGTTTTTGATGGTTTAGCTCCTGATAATCCTAAATCAAATATCAACTCTAGTGCATACTTCCTTTGATGCATGAGTATGTCTTGTTCTGACCTTGAAAATTCAATTCCCAATAAGTAATTGAGTTCACCTAGTTCCTTCATTTTTAATACTTGTTATAGATGTCTCTTAGTATTTTCAATAAGTTTCAGCTTGTCACCTATTATCAGCATATCATCCACATATATAAGCATAATAATCATGCCTTAATCTGTCTTCTTAATGAATAGAGAGTGATCATATTGGTTCTGATAAAATTGAAAATTGATTAAAGCAAGTGTAAGCTTAGCTTCCACTATCTTGGAGCTTATTTGAGTGCATATAAGGTGTTTCTGAGTCTGCATACATTGTTCTCCCGCTGGCTCACGAAACTCTGAGGCATATCCATGTATATCTCATATGTTAGATCACCCTTTAAGAAAGGATTGTATACATCCATTTGATTTATATGCCAATGCTTAGAGACACCTATAGACAATACTAATCTTACTATAATCATCTTGACTACTGGGGAGAAATTCTCTTGATAGTCTATTCCCTCTCTTTGGATGTAGCCTTTAGCAACTAGTCTGGCTCTCAGCTTCCCTATTTGCTTTATACTTTATATTATAAATCCACTTGCAACCAATAGTACTTTTTCCTCTAGAAAATTTTACCACTTCCTAAGTCTTGTTGTCTTGGAGTGCTTAAATTTCAACATTTATTTTCTCCACCCATTTAGGGTCCTTTAAAGCTTCAACATAGGTTTTTGGTTCTATCGTGGAAGAGAAAACTGAGAGAAAAGCACTATAGTTAAGAGAAATGTGATCTAGCTCTTGAAATTGTAGGAACCACCGAGGATGTGGTAACAGAAGGTTGATGAGAAATGTTGACCAGCTAAGTACTAGATGTCTGAGGAGCACAAATATTTCTTATATTGTTATAATCTTCAACATGATGTTCTATCAGATTGTCCATAAAAATAGGTGGTTCTAAAGTAGTTTTGTGGAAAGGAAATCCAAACTCTTGAAATGTGGTATCTCTATTGATAAAGAAGTACGTGTTAGTTAAATCATATAGGATATAACCTTTTTATGTTTATGAATATCCCATTAACACTGAAGTCCTGACCCTAGATTTCATCTTATCATGCTCAGTTAAGTTTTTAGCATAACATAGGCATCCTATGAGTCTTAAATGAATCAGAGAAGGTAATCTATTGTGCAACTTCTAATAAGAAGACATGTTGAGTATTGTTGAGTATATTCTATTAATCAAATACACTGAAGCTTGTACACAATGACCCAAAAATCTAATAGGAGTATGAGATTGTAGTCTGATAGCTCTAGTAACTTCAAGTATATAGCTAGGCTTTCTTTGAGCTATTCTATTTTTCTGATGAGTGTAAGAATATAATCTTTGATGTATAATTACTAGCTTACTAAACAAAGAGGTACAGGTGTCATTGACAAACTCAGATCTATTGTCAGACTTGACTATTTCTACTATTTTACTAAACTGTCTATTTAACAAATTACAGAAATAAAGGAATGAAAACACAGGCATCAGACTTCATTTTAAGTAAGTAAATCCAAGCCATTCTAGTATAGTCATCAACTATAGTCCAAAAGTATTTATTTCTATCATAAATTGGTACTTTGTAAGGACCCCATACATTCATGTGGATAAGATCAAAGTTATCAGTAGTCTAACTAGTACTGGAATAAAATGGTAATCTACATTGTCTAGCACATTGACATATATCACACTTCTTGACAATATCTTCTACACTATTACTCTTTACTTGAAGCATATTGATGTTTTACAAGAAATTTAATCTAATCTCTTATGCTGTAAACTTATATCAACAACACTGACAGGTGTTGTCCTTTGAGAAAACACATTAACAACATTAGCTTTCAGGTTTTCATCAGTTGGATTGAGAAACAAGTATAATCATTGCACACTTTACCAATCACCTTCACTTTTCCACTTGAGAAATCCTAAAAACACAGAAGTTAGGATAAAATGAAGCAACGCAATTCAATTCCTTGGTAGCCTGGGACACACATAACAGATTATATTTGAATTATGGTAGTATAAACACATTATTCAGTGTATTATTCTCAAAGATGGAACTTGATCCAATGTGAGTTACCACTACATTTTCTCCATTTGGTAACTAAATATTTTTTAGATCTATTGGTTTTCTTACTGATGCACTGTTAAGCATATCAATATCAGAAACCATGTGATTTATGGCTCTAGTGTCAATATCAAATGCATGAGGATTTTAGGCATTAAGAAGGCCTTATAACTAGATATACCTGAGCTTCTTGAAATATTTATTGAGGGTCTTTGTCATTGTATGTTAGTTTTGTTAGAATTTAGTTGTGTTTGGTTCAACAATTTGATAATTTGGTCATACTAACTCTGAATAAATGCACGGGTTCCACTTTTCACCATGCCTTGTGATTTTCCATATTGTAACTCCTTAACATATCCTTCTTTGACCCTTTTTTTGTAAGCATTGTGTGCAGAAGATCCAAAAGAACTTAAACCTGATTTGTAGTGGTTAGAAGATACTCCCTCTTCCATTTTGGACTTTGTATCAGTGAGGTAGCCAACTAACTGGTAGCATATGTCTTTAGTAAGTCCTTTCATTTACAACACTCAAAGATTAGATTTTGATTCTTTTTTAACTTTGAAAATGTATTTTTTGAGTATAGTGCAGTAGAATCATGCATATTAATTGTAGGCATAACACCAAGAAGTCCTGCAGAGGAAGTTGAGGTCATAGATTTTTGAGATTCATCACTTATGATCATAGAATAAGCCTGGTTCACTAAGGGTAAAGGTGTCATCATCGGAATTTGGCTTCTTGCTTTCATATAGCTATTATTTAGCCCTATTAAGAACTGATACAACTTCTGCCTTTGTAGATAGGCCAAGAATTCGCTAGACTTATCACAACTACAACTAGGAGGAGGTAATAATGCCTCAAGTTCTACCCACTGCTCTTTCAGCCTTGCAAGGTAAACAACTACACTCAAAGCACTCTGTACTAATGTAGCAATATCCTTGTACAGGTTGAATGTTCTTGATACATCAAGCTTGTCAAACCTTTCTCTCAGACCCTTCCATACCTCACAGGTTGTAGTATTACATCTTTCCCACTGATAGCCTAATTCTTCACTAAAACTCTCTTTTTTCAAAGAACCATCCAAAAATCCCAAAGTATTTCTATCGAAAAGAGCAATTCTCATGAATTTATTCCAAAGAGAGTAGTTCTCAGAACCAGTAAGTTGTAGAGAGATTAACAAAATACCACTTACATCAGCAGAAGAGAGATATGGGGGTGATTAATTATGATTCAAAGGTTGAGTAGTACCATTGGTTGCAGAGGTAACACCAACAACTATTTCAGACTCCATTTTCTTTCAAAAGTTAACAGACAATGACTTTCAATTCACCTTCAATTCTTGAGTTGTTTTTGTAACACCCCAAGTTTGCACCCAAGTGCTACATGGTGCTTACGACCTCGAAAGATCACAAGCTAACCCATGACTGGTACCTACTGTGAGCACTGTATAATAATACTGAAATAACATGGAAAATATGTTGAAATGCCATAAGGTTCATATTATGAATACTGATAAAGAATAACAACTGTAATAACATCTGAAAAAATTGAACACTATCTGAACTAGTCTAGTCTAAAAAAACTTCTAACTGAATTGTCTGAATGTGGAGTTGATGGGACAAGCCCCCAACTAAATTCGATACTGAAATATTGAAGCTACTAAAAATACAAAAATACAAAAATAAAAGTATATCCTCGATAAATGAGGACTCACTACTAAATTGTTGCTGCTATCTGAATCTGTCTAAGCACTATCAGAACCTAAGTGTTTGAACCTATGTTTGAGACATCATAGCATAAAGAGAAAGTATGTATTAGTACGTGGAATATGTTGGTATGCTAGATGAGGTAAGGCTAAATACAAGGGTTCATATGCAAGAACAATAACTAACTAAATGATATGACGTAACTGAATAAGAGTAATGGTTAACTGGAAATACTATAAAATATCGAGTATGCTATACTGTGCATATACATGTATACTGTATCTGAGCTTTTACTGAAGCTAAGTACTGAGTTCTGATAACTGAGTAACTGATATCTGAGATTACTGATAACTAAATTACTAATAGTTGAGTGACTGTATCTGGTAGTCCTGATTTTATAGAACTAAACTGAATTCTATACTGAGACTGTGGGAGGTAGTCGTCTAACCGACATGCCCCAAATAAGATAAATGGGGTCCAACCTGTAACCCCAGTTAGAAGGGTGTCAATACCGTGCCACGAGTAAAGACGACTGAAGAGTCACCCTTATCTAGCAGGTGCCCTGAATGAGAATGGTGGTACCCTCAACTGACAGGTTAAAACACCTCATCAACCCTCATCTAGCAAGTTGATGTCTCAACCTACGCTGGCTATATAGTTCTAGAATGCAAGGACTGCTTCTAAAGATCATACTCTCTACTAATAGGTGAGTCCCCATCCTTGAGTTCACTCGATACTGAATTCTACTCCCAACTGAAGACACTAACTATTATACTGAGCTGAATTAGACTGATACTGAGTTTCACTGAGTTATGTAACTAACAGAGTACTACTGATCATGACCTTACTGTAACTATTTTGTAACTCCTGTAGCTCTAGGTAAACAACTAGATTTTTTGGGTATTCAATACCCCCAGTACTCGATAGCATGAAAAGTAAAGCTTAGCATGATCTTGAAAAGCATAACAATGTTCACTTGTTCATAACTCATTCATAGAGACATTTTATCAAACACTTATAGGATATAAGCTCGTACATATGCCAGTATGTCATGATTTCACCATTTAATTCACATGGACATTCTATTAAACACTTGAGGAGCACAACTTAATGCATATAATCCTAGACAACATATAACATTGTAATCACCATGCCCAAACTTGCAAATTTAAGGGTTATAACATGGAAATTACCCAATTTAATATACATGCTATTTCAATTTCATAGAACTTACAATTAATCATGGATTGAAACTCAATTAATGTCATGAACGTGAACACAATCCAATTTAAGCATATAAATCATGAATCATTAACTTGTAGTTTAAAAAGGGATTCTTGGACTCTATGGGTGAAAGAAACCCATAGATGAACACCTAACATACCTGAGAAAATTAATTCTTGAAGGTTCTTGGAGGGATTCTTGAGAATTGTTCTTGATTCTTGAAGCTATGGTTTTTGCCCTTTTGAGAGAGTGATTTAATTTAGGAGAAATTGGGTAAATAATGAAGTAATTAAGTAATTTAGGGGTTAATTAAATGTTTAAGACTGATTTGGGTCATGAAAAAAATACCAAATTAACCTTAGAAAGAAGTTAAATTTTGTCAGCGAAATCCTGAGTTTGGCCTCCACCGCGATGTGGTGGCATTGCGGTGAGCCACTGGCACTCGACTAGAAACTGTATAAAAAGGACAACTAGGAAATTGTCTCATGGCGTGATGCAGCACCGTCGCGGAGCCTCACAAGAATTTGACAACTAGGAAATAAATCAATGGCACGATGCGATACCATCGCGATGACATACTGGAAGAGGATAAATGCCATTTTTCCCTGCACTATGATGCACCCTAATAACGGTGCTTCACTGGAAATGACAATTGCCATTTGGCTGGTCTTCGTGATGCGGTGATTCTCCAGTTGGCATACTGCTTTACAAAAACTGTTATAACTTCTCACTCGGGTGTCAGATTTGGGCAAATTTTATATCATTGGAAAGGTGACTGAATTTTCTATGCAATGGCAGTCCCTAAACTGAAAAATTCTGAATGTTATAAAATTTTTATATTGGAGTACTCATGTACTGAGAGCTAAACTGAGCTAGAGAAATACGGAGTATTATAATATCTCCCCCCTTGGGAACATTCATCCTCGAATGAGATTGATTAAGCTGAGAAACACTAATCGACTAAGTTTATATATACTGAACATGCATATCTAATGCATGAGTGCATGACTGAAACTACTAATAAGCTGAATTTTCATACTAAACATACATATCTAATGCATGAGTACATGACTGAACTAATTCATGAATGCATGACTGAATATGCAATGGTAATAGATACCAAGTTTGTAACTGTAACTGAATAGGAAACTGAGTAAAGCTAAGAAAGACTGTTACCTCAAGCTGAATTTGAGTTTGCAGAGAAGAGGTAAGGATATTTGGTCCTCATATCTGCTTCTGCTTTCTAAGTAGCTCCCTCAATGGACTGATTTCACCAAAGAACTTTGACCAAGGGAACTTCTTTGTTCCTCAGTCTGTCACTCTGACGATCAAGAATTTAGACTAAAACCTCTTCGAAAGAGAGATCATTTTGAATATCAACTCCCTCTAAAGGAACTATGATTGTTGGGTCACCAATGCATTTCTTTAGCAAGGAGATGTCGAACACTGGGTTTACTGAATCTAGATTTGAAGGCAACTCAAGCTTGTAAGCTACCATTTCAAAATGGCTGAGAATTCTGTAAGGACTGATATATCGGGGAATGAGCTTTCTCTTCTTATTGAACCTCTTTACCCCCTTCATCGATGAGATTTTCAAGTGCACAAAATTTCTACCTCAAACTCGATATCTTTTCCCTTCACATCTGCATACGATTTCTGTCGGCTCTGGGGTATATGATTCTGTTAGCTCTGGGTTACCCTAACCCTTTCTCTGATCAACTGAACCTTCTCTAAGGCATCAAACATGAGATCAGGCCCTAGTACTGCGGCTTCACCTACCTCAAACCAACCAATTAGAGATCTACATCTCCTACTATAAAGAGCCTCAAATGGAGCCATCTGAATACTAGAATGATAGTTGTTATTCTATGAGAATTCGATCAAAGACAAGTGGTCATCCTAACTACCTTTAAAATTAATAACACATGCTCTTAACATATCTTCTAGTGTCTGAATATTCCTTTCTGCTTGACTATCTGTCTGAGGGTGGAAGGCTGTACTAAGGTGAACTTGGGTACCAAGACCCTTTTAGAATGCTTTCCAGAAGTAAAAGGTAAACTGGGTTACTTTATCTGAGACAATGGATACTGGGACTCCGTATAACTTGACCTACTCTCTGATATAGAGTTTGGCAGAGTCCTCAGCTGAATAGGAAGTATGAACTAGCAAGAAGTGAACAAAATTAGTCATCCTATCTATGATAACCCAAATCGAATGATGCTGAAAACGAGTACGAGGCAAACCCATCACAAAGTCCATGTTCACTTCTTCCCACTTCCATGTGGGACTACTGAACTCTTGCATGGACCCACTAGGCTTCTGGTGCTCAATCTTAACCTGCTGACACGTAGAGAACTTACCTACAAACTCTGCAATATCTCTCTTCATCCTACTCCACCAATAGATCTCCCATAAAACACGGTACATTTTAGTGGCCCCTGGATGAATCGAGTAACATGCACCGTACGCTTCTACAAGAATCCATCGCCTCACGTCATCTACACTTGGCACATATAGATAACCCTGGCAACGCAACACACCATCTCCCCCTTAGGAGAAAACCCCTACTTTCTGATCTCTGAATGACTCTTTCAACTTAACTAGACTGGGATCTCTATCCTATTTTTTCTTCACTTCGGAAACTAGAGATAATTTGAAACTATTCTTCACCCACACACTACTTTCTTCCGAATCGACTAAGTGGACACATAGTCGGTAAATCTGATGAACTTCCTAAGCTAACTTCTTCTTACCATTCTCAACATGAGCAACACTACTCATAGACAACCTACTGAGAGTATCTGCCACTATATAGGCCTTGCCCGGATAATACAGAACACCCATGTCATAATCTTTCAACAACTTTTACCATCTTCTCTGACATAAATTCAAATCTTTCTGAGAGAACACATACTGCAAGCTTTTATGATTTGTGAATACATCAACATGCACCCCATACAAATAATGCCTCCAAATCTTTAAGGCAAATACTATAGTTACTAACTCAAGATCATGGGTAGGGTAATATTTCTCATGGGGCTTAAGTTGTCTAGAGGAATAGACAATGACCTTACCTCTCTGCATGACGACACAACCTAAACCTACTCTAGATGCATAATAGTACACAACAAACCCATCTTAACCATCTGATAATGTTAGGACTGGGACTATAGTGAATCGAGTTTTCAACTCCCAAAAACTCTTCTCATATGAATCTGACCACTGGAACTTGACTTTCTTCTGAGTCAATCTGTACATGGGGGATAAAATAGATGAAAAACCTTCAACAAACCGATGGTAATAGCTAGCTAAACCCGAGAAGCTCCTGATATCAGATAGAGAAATAGGTCTAGGCCAATTTCTCACTGCTTTCGTCTTTTGAGGATCAATTCTAATGCCATCACCAGAAATAATATGACCAAAGAATGCTACTGACCTTAGCTAAAGTTTGTACTTACTAAATTTGGCGAACAACCGATGGGCTCTGAGAGTCTGAAGTACAATTCTGAGGTGATCTGTGTGATTATTCTCACTACGAAAGTAGACAAGAATATCATCGATGAAGACTATAACGAACATGTCCAAGTACTGCTTGAACACGCGATTTATTAAGTCTATAAAAGCTGCTGGGGCATTTGTGAGACAAAAGGACATGACTAAAAATTCAAAGTGACTATACCGGGTTTGGAAAGCCATTTTTAGAATGTCACATTCTCTAACTCTGAGATGATGATAGCCTAATCTGAGGTCTATCTTAGAAAAGTAATTGGCTCCCTGAAGTTAGTCAAATAAGTCATCGATTCTAGAAAGTGGATATTTATTCTTGACTGTGACATTATTCAACTGACGGTAGGCTATACACATTCTAAAAAATTGTCTTTCTTTTGCACGAATAAGACTGGTGCGCCCCATGGAGAAACGCTAGGTCTAATGAACCCCTTGTCTAAAAGGTCCTTTAACTATTCTTTTAACTCTCTGAGTTCAGCTGGTTCCATTCTGTATGGTAGAATAGATATGGGCTGAGTATCTGGAAGAAGGTCTATTCCAAAGTCAATTTTCCTTTCGAGTGGAACTCCAGAAAGTTCTTTGGGAAATACATCTGAGAACTCATTCACTACTAGAATTGACTCAAGACTAGGAGTCTCTGAACTAGAGTCTTTGACTCATACAAGGTGATAGACACATCCCTTGGATATTATTCTTCTCACTCTAAGGTATGAAATTAACTAACCCATAAGCGTTGTAGTACTACCCCTCCATTCAAGGACTGGTTCATTTCGAAACTGAAAATGAACAATTCTGTTTCTACAATCAACTAAGGCATAGCACGAATGGAGCCAATCTATGCCGAGAATGACGTCAAAATTCATCATTGAACAGTTCTTGTATACCCGTCGGGCTATGATAGACTGACCCACTGGGGTAGAGACTGAGAAAGGTTCTATTAAGATTTCTGGTTTGACTATGTAGTTGACTACTATGTAAGAAGTTACAAAAGACAAAGAAGCTCCTGGATCTAATAAGGCATAAACATGTAAATGGAAATCTATAACGTACCAGTGACCACATTAGGAGAACTTTCCTGATCTTTTCTGGACTGAAGTGCATAGAGCTTGTTTGGGCGTTGCCCACTGGTGGCAATAGAAGCAGCACCCTACTGATTTGTGTGACCGGACTGAGCTGAAGTAAATTGTACTGACCCTGCGAACCTGACTGAGGACAATCTCTAATTCTATGCCCTGGCTTGACATACTCAAAACAAACATCACTACCAGCCCTGCAGACACCCTGATGGTTTCTGCCCATTTTTGAAAAAGAGGATTTGTTCTAGCACTGCTGACACTACCCTGAGATTTAGAGCCTGGCGCCCTATCTTTGTAAATAACGAAAAAACAAGGATTTAGCTTGACTTATATTAATAGTGCCAAAAAGACACTAGAATTTTCATTTTACTAGTCTCCACGAATTTTGTTCATCCATCTTGCTTTTTTTCTTTTAATATAAATAACCATAAGTCTCTCCTCCAAACTAAAGTAATATGGCAAAAGAAGATTTGGTCAATATATTCATATGATTAAAACAGGGCTAAACTGGAAATCTTGTAAAGAATCTTTTGAACCTTTTGACAAGATTGTACGAATATGAGTATATTACATAATGAGACAAACTTGACCTTATTTTATTTCTCTTCAGCCTTTATTAACATTAATAAACATTAAACATAGTACATAATAGAGAAAATGGTCAAATATCCCCCAACCTTTATCCCAAATTCCAACTACATATTTATACTTTGTGGGGGTCCTATGACCCTCCTGAACTATTTTAAAGTGGAATATTTACCCCTCTGAACACTGACATGGCAAGAAAGTGTGTTTCACTCTCTTTAAAGAGAGTGAGAACGCTGACATGGCCAAATATTTCTTTATTTTCTTTATTTATTTTTAATTATTATTTTTAATTATTATTCATTTTCTCCTCCTAGTCTTCTTCTTCTTCTTCTATCAAACTTACATACTCATTAACCAAATTACTATACCAAGAATCATCGTTCTCATGAAATGAAACATAAACTTCCAATAATGCTCTATACACATTTTGTGGAATCTTAAAATCTGTTAACTTTACATCAATTGAATTTTCAATTTCAAACCATAAACCATCATTCAAATCCACATTTCTTGAAATTGAAAAAATCAAATCAACACCATAATCAAAATCAATACCAAATTTTTTTCACAATCATAAATTCAACATCAATTTTCATAATTGAGAAATTAAGAAAAAAAAAAAGAAACGCTCTATCAGTTGAGCAACACAGATATGATGCACGTAGTAAATCCTCCCAAAAGCCATCTTTTCCTATCCAGGTCACCGCAATTTACTAGTTACTACATCCATTAAAACTGCTGCTTCGACAACTGAACTGATTGCAGTTGAAAATATTAATTTGATAAAGTTAAAACCATAGCCAAAAATTAAATAAAAAACAATAGATAAGAAGATATCAACACGAGCTATGCGATTACGAAAATTTGGCTAAAAAGAAAAATCTATAATGAACTTTGCAATTTTCCTTCTTCCCCGTAAAATTTACCAAAACAACATAAAATCTTCTCTTTCCTTTTCAATTTATCACTGGAAAGGAAAAGCACGAAAAAATTTCCAAAAAAAGCAAGTTGCCCAGCATCATCCACTGCAGACTAACATTTTCCTAACTTCCGTCAGATGAGGTCACCATGACTGAGTGGTCCATTTTGAAGTTCTAAAATAATAAGAGTGGAAAGTGAAGAAATGAGTGAAAAACAAAGTGAAATGAAAATTAAAGAAAAGAATTTTTTGAGAAAGAATGGCCATAGAAGTGGTGCAATGAAAGAGAAAAGGAAATGAAAAAAGTTAAATAATTGATTTTTTGGAGTAAAATAAAAAAATAACGTGTTAATGATGTGGCAATAAAAAATGACATGGCGATGATGTGGCAGCGAGTGTAGCTCACCGCCTGAAACAATGTCTGGGCATGAACTTTTAGGGGGGTAAATATTCCGCTTTAAAATAGTTCAAGGGAGTAAATATTCCACTTTAAAATAGTTCAGGGGATCATAGGACCCCCGCAAAGTATAAGTGTGTAGTCGGAATTTGGGGTAAAGGTTGGGGGTATTTGTCCATTTTCTCTACATAGTACGATAGTATTAGCATTTTCAGTTTTTTTTCCCCTATATATATATATAGTAGTAATATGTACTAAAAAGGATGCAAATCTCAAGTTTTATTTATTTTAATATGATGCAACTTGTAGTTTAATTATTTTTGTCCATATTTATATGCCCCTTCGGACATATGAAAAATCAAAAGATTGCATTTTCCAGGTTATCACGACCCTTAGATATATCTAAAAGTTCTCTGCAAATTTTTGATGGTAAACCTAATTCTCTTGAAATGAAATATTGAATTATTTTTCCACATTTTTGGCTACGTTGCAGTATCTTCTTACATACTGGAAGTTCATATTCATTAGGTGTCATTAGTTCTAATTAAGTTTTTCTATAATGTCTTTTTTCCTTTTGGGTTTATCCCATGTATATCAACCTGTATATCTGTTTACGAAGGTTCTAAGTTATAAGCCACCTTCTAGTGGGGAAAAACATGTATTGATTATTTGATTATCACCATATTTGTTCCTAGAAAAGAAATTGCAAATAACTTTTCAACCTGTTGAAAGGTCGTTTATTAGAACACACACTAGGAATTGGAACATGCAAATAATTGTGATATCATTTGCATGTTTAATTTTTGGTCACATGCATGTACATTAATTGGTACGATGATTTGTACTTTGTGTGATGTTTGATGCTTTATAAGAGAGACTGTTAGGATGGACTTATTGTTTTTGGTTTATAAGTCAAAAGTCATATGTTAGGAATTTAAAATTATGTTTTTAACTTATTTTTGTTATTTTAGCTTAAAAATAAGTGTTTAAAAATATTTTTTTTATTTTATTATCCAAACACTACAAATTTGCTTTAAAATTTAGCTTAAAGTCATTTAAAATTAATCCAATCCAAATTTAGAGCCCCGTTCGCTTACAATGAGAAGTAGAAAGTTTGTAACATTAATTTGATCCCAATGTAATCAAGTAGCTAGGCATCTCATAATGTTCCTCCAAGCTAAAGGGTGACTTGTACCCAATGACGGATTGACTACCTACAAGTTTAATGGAAAATAAACTTCAACCACAAATAAAAGATGAAGAAACAAGAATTTTTATTGACAAAAAATATGGGTACAAGTCTGACCATTCCTTGATTCTTCTTTCTACATTTTTTCTCCATAATTCGAGGATCGTTAGTGGCGTATTTCTCGAGCATAAAAAGTTTAAATTTGAAATGAATTTTCTCTACAATTTAAGGTCCGTTAGCACCGTATTTCTTGAATATAGAAATATTTTGATTTGATATGAATTTTCTCTATTCAAAGGTTGTTAGTAACATATTTCCTAATGCAGGAAGATTTAGATTTAATTTTCATAAAAGAAGGTTTTTATAGATCTTCGTGAAGTTTTTGATTATCAAGAAGAGAGGTTTGATCTCCTTTTATGAATATTTTATGAGTTCATGAAATTTTGAAGATGCCTCTTCAAGGGAATATATTACTCTATAAATAGGCATGATTTAGAGTGCTATAAATTTTTGATATCTACGGATATCTTGCTGATATGAGTCGGTGTACACTTTGTTTATAACTAGAGATCTATAATACTATATAAATATGAGTTTAAGTTTCATGCACTATCAATCTACAAAATATTTTACACTATCAGGTAAATTTAATCTGCTAGTACAGATTATCTAATTTTTTTCATAAAAATTAAAAAATAAAATTGCATGACCTGATATTAAAATTTGGGTAGCCTACAATAGTAGGTCACGTTTATCTGATAGTGTCAAATATTTTATAGTGTATAAAATTTAAATTCTATAAATATATTTTTTATCTGCCTACCATGTTAATTCTAATATTATTTTATTCCTTTTTAAAAAAGGGGAAAAGGATCAAATATGTCCCTAAACTCTGCGAAAATGTTCAAATATACTCTCTGTTAAAAGTTTAGCTCACTAATGCCCTTGTCATCCAAGTCTTGGGCCATATATACCCCTGTTATCAAGTATTGGGTCATATATACTCCTGTTGTCAAGTTTTAGGTCATATATACCCCTGTTAGCGCTAATTGCTTTGCTAAAATTTTCCAACCCCTCCCCTTTTTTTAAGAAATCATATTTCCACATCAGTTTTTAATTTTTATATCACATATAATTAAATTCACCCTCTTCTGCACATTAACTATCCGTCAAATTCTCTCATCTACCTCATAATTTCTTTGAATTTTCTCTAATTTGCCGAAATTTCTTTGTTATGTTTTTTGATGCTAGCATAACCCTAAGAATAATCAAGTAAAAAATAAAAAAAAGTCAAGAACACCCCATAAAAACCTCAATGCACAATTGCAATAAAAATCAAGAATTAAAGTACTTACCAACTACAAATTATTTTAGTATCATATCAACCGAATTCCTCTTTCATACCACCTTCAATTCCAACATCAAGAATAAGAAGAATAAGAAAAACCCGAGTGAGAAATTGGGAAGTAGAAATGTAAAAGAGGCAGCCCATATAGAGAAAAAAAAAATAAGTTGTAATTAAGAGAATATCTTTTGTACATATGTATGTATGTATGTATGTATAAGAGTAACGGTTATGCAAGAATCAGAAACTACAATAAAAGGGCTTCGACAAATTAGAGAAAATCCAAAGAGATTGTGGGGTATATGAGAGCATTTGACAGACGTTTAATGTGTAGAAGAAGGGGTGGATTTAATTATATGTGATGTTGCAATAAAAAAATGATGTGATTAATATAAATTTTTAAGAAGAAAAAAGAAAAAGTGGGTTGAAAAATTCCAGCAAAGCAATTAATGGCAACAGGGGTATATATGGCCCAAAACTTGGCAACTAACAACAAGAGTATATATGGATCAAAACTTGGACGACAAGGGAATTGATGAGCTAAACTTTTAATGGAGGGTATATTTGAATATTTTTACAAAGTTTAGGGGCATTTTGGACCATTTTTCCTTTAAAAATAATAAAGCAAAATCAATTCTATTATAGCACATCAGTTTTGCGGCTGCTAGCTAGACTCTAAAACTTTTAGGGGTTGTTTGGTAAAGTGTATTAAAAAACTAATTCATGCATTAATTAATGTATATTATCAGTAGCGGGTTTGGGCCACAGGTGACAAAAGAGTTTCAAAATAAGGTATAGGTGACACAAGTCTTAATTATTAGTTGGAGGTGACAATTACTTTATTATGTATTAAGAAAGTTGGAAAAGTTTGAAAATAACCCCCAAGTTTTTAAATTTATACTTTGATCCCAATGTATACCTAAAATAATGGGAAATGGAAGAAAAAAAAGGCGTCTTTCTCTCTTTTCTCATCCATTGTTGTTTTCTCTCTGTTAGCGCTTTTTGTTGTTAATTGTTTCTGTTTCTGCTACTTTATTCATCATCTTCTGCTTTATTATCATCATCTTCTACTTCATTATCATCTTCATCTTCTTCTTGTCGACCATTTGTTGTTGTTGTTATTGTTGTTGTTGGTACAGTGCTACTGCTGCAATCTGGCCAATTTCTTAGGTCAAATTTTGTTTAATACATCACTTTCCACTTTGGCATTACTTCATATGTGACTTTGGTAAGTAAAATTATCATTTTTATTCGTATTTGTCATCTGGGTACACTTCTGTTTTTCCAACAATGGATAGAACCCCAATTATGAATCCAGCATAAGTGCCCACAATTTAAATAGATCAATCATCTGATGCATCAGATGAGTAATCTGTTGCATCAGAAGATTTATCTGTTGTATCAGACTGTTTATCTATTGCATCATTGTATTATTTGTTGCATCAGACATATTATCTATTGTATCAGGATGTTTATCTGTTGCACCAGACTAGTTATCTGTTGCAACGAATGATTAATCTGTTTGAAACAACACAAATCAACCCCTGCCACAAACCCAACAGATAAATCTTGCTATTGCTACTGGATTCTAAATTATTCCTTTTTACGTCGAATTGTCGACTTGTTTGTTGAGAAAATAATAGACAGAATGAAAATTAAATATGGATTAAAACATCAAAGATGAAATATAATTTATTTATTAAACAAATAAAAATACATATACTAGACTAAAAAAAATAATAGTCTAATTATTATTATTATTATCAGCATCATCATTGCCAGCCGGCCAATCTTCAATCGGAAGTAGCAAGGCCCTCCTCAGCCTTCGTATCTCATGGAGCATTCTTGATCTAAATCCTCCCAGTTCCCATTGCAGATCACGAACTTGGTTCCAAAGTTCATTCACGGCGTCTTGCAGAAAAGCAACGTCCCACACTGGGTCATCTATAATCTTATCTTCTAGAGTGTAATATGAAAGACGAGATGCAATAAATAAATAGAGTGTATTTGAATGAACGATTGAGTAAGGACGGACCTATTTATAGAGGATTGAATTTGGATGAGAGGCAAAAAGGCGCGACTATTCACCTCCATACGCTACATTTTTGATTAAATTAAGAAAATAAATATTGTGATATAAGTCATGACTTTTCAGATTATTATTATTAATTAGTTCTTTCGAAGAACCATTTTTATTGAGTTGTGGCAACAGATTCTATATCTGTTGCATTAGATAACACATCTATGACAACAGATATATTATCTGTTGCAACAAATATAAAATATGTTGCATCAGATAACATATTTGTTGCAACATATAATCTAACTGTTCACCTCTATTTATTAATTACATTTTTTGTTAATGCGAAAAGTAATGAATTAATTAAATTAAGAAATATTGTGATAAGTCATGACTTTTTAGATTATTATTATTAATTAGTTCTTTCCAAGAACTGCTTTTATTGAGTTGTGACTCGATATAGATTGCATCAGATAAATCATCTGTGACAACAGATATATCATCTGTTGCAACCATAGTGAACCTGTTGCATCAGATAATTTAATTGTTGCAACATATAATCTACTTTTTAAAAAAAAAAAAAAACTATATCATCATATCATTAATCCAAATTTGCTTACTTTTTTATTTTATAAATAAAAAAAATACCTTTTCAAATTCCGTAATAAAATAATAACCATTTTATTATATAATAAATAATTTTAAAAAACAAATTCAAAAACAAAAATGGTGAAAAGTCATGATCAGTTATTAAAATTGTAGTTATAAATTGTGTTTATTATTTATCCCTTATTATTTATTTACGAAACATTTTTCATACTGAATAATTGGAACGGAAAGTCATGTCTTTTTCTTTTCACCCTCTCAATAACAACAATATCTCTTTTTTATTAATAACCATCAGGTGTAACATTTGATCGATCTGTCGTAGCAGATTAACCTCTAACTGTTGACACAAATTTCTGCTCAATCCCTACCACCAACCGTCGACATGTTGAGAACAAGGAATAAACAGAATGATTATTATTAAATACTAAATAAGATTAAAAATTCAAAGTCGACAACAAAATGAAATGAATGTTCATAAATTTTTGAATCCCTTGGGTAGATTTGATATACAAAAGGAGGAAAATAATTTCTAAAATAAAAAACATTACCTAATTATTATTACTACTATTATTATTATTGTCAATCAAACATCTTTCATTCGGAAGCCTTGCTCCAAAGTCAGCCAAATCTCTCTGGAGTTCATCAAACTGCCTTTAAATTTCACGCAAGGACTCGATATGAATATTTTTGTACGAATCTAGATCATCCATATTTGTAAGGAGGGACCTATTTATAAATTATTGTATCTCAAAAAGAAAAGAAAATTGCTTTAAAATAAATCTAACAGATGGGTAATCTGTTGCAAAATATATTCTTTCTGTTAGATAACTTTACTTACAACATACTGGCAATCTTTTTGCAATAGATGTATATATCTGTTTGATTTCTGCAACAGGTTGATCAACTATCGTAATAGATGTCTTCAATTGTTTGACAATATAAACAGATGTGTCATCTGTTGCAACAAGCTAGTCATCTGTTTATTTAATTTAAGCCATAGATAGGCTAGGAAGAATAAGGTGCGTGCAGATGGATCCACTATCATATTTGTGGGAGTTAAGTATGTATAACTAGTAAGGTTACCGGGACAACACACACAAAGTACAATGTTTTTGTGAATGTAGTTTTTAACCGATTAGGGATTGATCATTCAAACAAGATCCTACATTGTACAATTAAGTTTGATGGGTACGAAATTGATAAGGCTGAGGACCTCATGAAGATGGTGCAGATACCCCGTTACGAATTATTGACGGTTGGTGCTCGTGTTTATGCGTTTTAAGTTTTGAGAAGGGATCAATATTTGTTGTCACTATAGAGAACCAATAGTGATTGGACTTAACTTTAAGTATGAATTGGAACCTTAGAGGGCCCTTGAAGCCTTGCATTTCATCAAACAAGAACGAAAAACCAATATAGTTATTGCCCTGGCCAAAATTTATATGGCTGGGTTGCTCACTCGGGGTGATTATTATATGCCAGAAGGTGCGGTAGGAGAATGCTTTCGAGGAAAAATAGGTGGTTGATGGAAGACTATATCATCTAAAAGCTAATTAAAGAAGAGACACAGGGTAGAAAGTAACTTCTAACGAATCTGGCCGATGGAATTATCTTAATAGATGTGAAATCTGAATCAAGTCTAAATATGAAAGTGTATGCGGTAATGTAATTTCGTCTGTTGTGTCTCTAAAAGAAAAATAATGAAGATGGACACTTTTCTAGGAAGCTGTATGGTCGGGATTATCACCTAGGTAGAAAATAGGAGAAGACCAACAAAGCAGCCTCACGAGCATCGAGTGTAGAAATGATGTTCAGGAAGTCTAGAAAACTTACGCCAACAACAACTCCAGTTAAAATAAGGAAACTAAGCGAAGGCGATAATTTTTGAATTTTAAATTTTATCCTATATTCTTGTTTGTGTTTTCAATCAGGTCCACTGTCGTTGACCTGATCGGAACTACAAACGAGATTGAAAGAAAAATAGAGTATATTACTTCCTTAGCAATATGGATTAATTGATTGTGTTTTCTTGCCTTAGCATGCTTTCAACATTCTTTGGAGAAGATCAGATGCTTGTTGTAGTATGTGAATCTCGATAATTTTCAAGCTTTCCTCCAGCTTGTTGATTCTGTATTCAAGCTAGTCGTTACCATCTTCAAAGTTGGTAAGGAGTTCCTCGTCTCTTGTGAGCTCGATCAGGAACACTACCTTCAAAGTTGTGGTATTCTAGAAGCCCTTTAGAACACTTACTTCAAAAGCCTTAAAGGATACATGGAGGGTCACTGTGTTTATTTTAGGTCAAAATGTGTTGATGCACGTTGAAGATGTGGTCCTAACAGTTGAACAACACACTTTTATCGAGCGTTGATCCATGCATCTTGCTCCACCAATTTGATAAATTAGTAAGCATGGAGTTACGTAGCATATGATTTAAACCGGCTCTACCAAGCCTATCAAACGTTACGTAACTCCGAGATCATCACCCTATCAAAATAATATGCCCGAGTTAGTGCACAAATTAAAAAAGCCCAATCTGTCAGCCTTTCTACTGATCACTCTTCTCCAATATAGATGACAAGATATCTATTATGCAAAAGTCTACACCATCGCCAGACATGCTTGCCTGGGAGCAATTCTTTAGAAGACATCAACAGAGATCCTTCAGAAGAATTGCTCTCAGGCAAACATGTCTGGCGACGGTGTAGACTTTTGCATAGCAGATATCTTGTCATCTATATTGGAGAAGAGCGATCAGCAGAAAGGCTGAGAGATTGAGTTCGTTCAATTTGTGCACTAACTCAGTCAAATTTTTTGATAGAGTAATGAGCTTAGAGTTACGTAACGTTTGATAGGCTTGGTTGAGCCGATTTAGATCACACGCTACGTAACTCCATGCTTACTAATTTATCAAATTGGTTAAGCAAGATGCATGGAGCAATGCTCGATAAAAGTGTTTTGTTCAACTGTTAGGACCACATCTTCAATGTGTATCAACACATTTTAACATAAAACAAATACAGAGACCCTCTATGTACCTTTAAGGCTTCTGAAGGGCTTCTAGAATGCCACAACTTTGAAGGTAGTGTTCCTGATCGAGCTCACAAAGGATGAGGAACTCCTTACCAACTTCGAAGAGGGTGAAGACCAGCTTGAATACAGAATCAACAAGCTGGAAGTAAGCTTGAAAATTATTGGAATTCCCATACTACAGCAAGCATCTGATCTTCTCCAAGGAATGTTGAAAGCATGTCAAGGAAAGAAAACACAATCAATTATAATCATATTGCTAAGGAAGCAATGATACTCTATTTGCCTTTCAATCTCGTTTGTGGTTCTGATCAGATCAACAACAGTGGACCTGATCGAAAACACAAATAAGAAAGCATGGGATGAAATTTAAAATTCAAAAATTTGTCGCCTTCGCTTAGATTCCTTATTTTAACTACAGTTGATGTTGGCATAAGTTTTCTAGACTTGCTATACATTATTTCAACCCTTGATGCCCGTGAGGCTTCTTTGTTGGTCTTCTCCTATTTTCTATCTAGGTGATAATCCTGACCACGCAGCTCCCTAGCAAAGTGTTTAGATGCGTTGTTTTTCTTTCAGAGACACAACAGATGAAATTACATTACCGGATACACTTTCATATTTGCACTTGATTCAGATCTCGCATCTGTTAAGATAATTCCACCGGCCAGATTCGTTAGAAGTTACTTTCTACCCTATGTCTCTTCTTCAATTAGCTCTCAGATTATATAGTCTTCCATCAACCATCCATTTTCCTTTGAAAGCATTCTCCTACCGCACATTCTAGCATAAAATCATCACTTCGAGCGAGCAACCCAGCCATATAAATTTTCGCCAGGGCAATAAATATATTGGTTTTCCGTTCTTGTTAAATGCAGTGCTAAGCTTTGAAGGCCCTATAAGGGTCTAATGCATCTTAAAAGTTAGTCCAATCGCTATTGAATCTCTTTATAATGCCACAAAAACTAGATCCCTTCACAATGCTTGACAAATAAACATGATCAACAACCGACATTAAATCCTAACAGGCTATCAGAACCATATTCATGGTCCCTCAGCCTTATCAGTTCGGACCTACTAAACTTAACTATAAAATTGCAGACATCTTATTTGAACGATCTATGACTAATCAATAAAAACATCATTCAAAAAATGAGTGTACTCTGTGTGTGTGTTTCCACGATAACATTATCAGTAATATATACCTCCCATATATGAAGTGGTTCCATCTACAAGTAGTATATTTCTCCGATCCCATCTTTACTACAGCCTCTTGCAATAGTCCGTCAAAATTTGATCAACTGTCAGTTTCTTATATCTATAAAGAAGAGGAAAAAAATTGATGTCACAAAAAGAACATTGTCCATCCGTTGCATCAGATGTGGAGTTTGTTGCAACAGATGTGGAGTCTGTTACAACAGATGTGGAGTCTAATGGAATACATCAAAACAGCCTTTTTGGTGGTTTTATTTGTTCCAACAGTTTCTTCATCAGTTGCAACATCAACAACAACATAAACATCAACAAAAAAGAAACAACATTTGTTCCAACAACATCATCAACAACAAAGAAGCAACATCCTTTGTGCCAGAACCATCAACAACACCACACCATAAGTTCCAACAATGCCAACCCCACCAACAACATCAATAACTGCATCAACAATAATGAAAAAATAAAATACATGCAAAAAAAATGATACTGAGGCTTTTAAACTTCTCCCAATAGATGATTTTTTTCTCATATTGTAATAAAAATTCTCAGATTGTTTATTCAACACTTACAAGTTCCTTAAAAAAATTTAATAAATATGATATGGATATATAGTAATTAAATAAAAAAATAGATGTAAATAACTTGCAAAGAAGAAGACGGGAATGAAAGAGCAATAATGAACCATACCTTAATATTAAAAAGGGGATCAAAACAGAAATTTAAGTCGAGGAGGAAAGATATAGATGGGTTTAGATCTGAAAAGATCTTTATGAGAAGAGAAGAGAAAAGAGAGAAAAAAAGCTATGACCCTAAAGAGGAAAGAGAAAAAGATGAGAGTTGAATAAAATAAACTGCAGCTGAAGAAAGAGATGAGATAATTTCTATAGATGTATTGTGTACGTAGACGTGGAGGTTTTCAATATTCATTAATTTCATTAATAATTTGAGGGTCACGAGGAAGACTAAGACTACTGACATTGAAAAGACAAGAAAAGACTACTCAATGAACTCACTTTTGAGATATCCAAGAAATATTTTTACCATCTTTAGTAGTAAGTATTACTACTTGATATTATCTACTCAGATCAAAAGCTTCTTGCTTTAAAATTAAAAGAGTAAAAAAGATTTTCAAATAGATATGTCATCTGTTGCAACATATATAAATATCTGTTTAGAAATTCGAACAGCTCAGTCATCTGTTACAACAGATATAAATATCTGTTTAAAAATCCCAACAGCTCAGTCATCCATGACAACATATGAAAATGTTCATTTGATAATTAATAAAATCAGATATGTCATCTGTTACAATAGATATAAATATCTCTTTAAAAATTTCCAACAGTTCAGTCATCTGTCACAACAGATGCAAATATCTATTTGATAATTAAATTAGATATGTCATCTGTTTCAACATATATGTACCTATTTGAAAATTTTCAACAGCTTAGTCATTTGTTGCAACAGATTTCATTGTAATTGATTTAGGTGGAACTAGGGATGAATGAATGATCTCGCAGGGTCAACTATAAATTCAATCAAGTTTTTGCAATTGCATGGTGTTGGTATTGCGTTCATCCTGACCTGAGTCGTCAATCAATCACTCTGAGTTGAAATGAGTTATCATCAACTCAATGTTAGGATAGTGATTGTACCTAAGTTGATTTAGGTAGAGATAGGGATGAATGAATGAGCTCACAGGGTCAACTACAAATCCAATCGAGTCTTTGCAATTGCATGGCGTTGGAATTATGTTCATATCGACCCGAGTCGTCGATCGATCACTCTGAGTTGAAATAAGTTATCATCAACTCAATGTTAGGATAGTGATAGTACCTAAGTTGATTTAGGTGGAACTATGGCTGAATGAATGAGCTCGTCGGGTCAACTAAAAATCCAATCGTGTCTTTGCAATTATATGGAATTGGTATTGCGTTCATCCCGACCCGAGTCATCGATCGATCACTTTGAGTTGAAATGAGTTCTCATCAACTCAATGTTAGGATAGTGATAGTGCCTAAGTTTATTTAGGTGGAACTATGGATGAATGAATGAGCTCGCAGGTCCAACTACAAATCCAATCAAGTCTTTGCAATTACATGGCATTGGTATTGCGTTCATCCCGACCCGAGTCATCGATCGATCACTCTGAGTTGAAATGAGTTCTCATCAACTCAATGTTAGGATAGTGATAGTACCTAAGTTGATTTAGGTGAAACTATGGATGAATGAATGAGCTTGCAGGGTCAACTACAAATCCAATTGAGTCTTTGCAATTGCATTGCATTGGTACTGCGTTCATCTCGACCCGAGTCATCGATCGATCACTCTGAGTTG
>NC_061111.1:27418282-27441647 GCF_002878395.1 Capsicum annuum
ACCCGAGTCATCGATCGATCACTCTGAGTTGAAATGAGTTCTCATCAACTCAATATTTTAAAAACTATATCTTTTAAGAATTTTAAAATTAATTAAGATCAATTCGGATCAAATTAGCAATTTTAAAACTTGTCATTCTTTTTCAAAATTACAAATCAACCCATACAAATCATCTATTTGCGCAAAAAAATTTTCATTTCAAATCTTAAGTTCTCACTCTTCTCTCTCTCTCTCTCTCTCTCTCTTGGGGTGTCCTCTCCATCTCAATAATACAAACAACTACTCAATATATTGCTCAACCCTTCAAAACAGGTCAATTTTCTTTCCATTTACGACTACATATAGTTATTTTTTTCGACTTCATTCCCGCTTGTATCCGTTGTTTTCTCTATATTCACATGTAATATAGTTCGAGAAGATTTTTAAATTTGTTATTTATTCTAAAAAATAGGGCTTTTTAGTTAATGATAAAAAAAGAAGACTTTTAGTTGTATTATCTTCGAGAATGGGTTAACAATTTTGAGTTTTGATGCTAAAAAAGTAGGAAGCACCCGAGGAAATCCTATTTTTTCTCTCAATGTTTTGTTGACTATCGTGATATTATTGGATGGTGTTTGTGGTGTTGTTGGTGGCTGTTGGTGGTGGTGTTGGTATTTGTGTTTTTTAGCGGTGGTATCGGTGGTCTTGGTGTTGGTATAGGTGGCATTGGTGGTGGTCTCGGTGGCATTGGTTGTGGTATTGGTTATGGTAGTGGTGGTCCATCTATTGCAATGGGTGGAAGATCTGTTGGGAGATATTAAATAGGTCTTCAAACAGATTCCCCATCTGTTCCAACTGATGGGTTATCCGTTGGAGTATTTTCTTGTAATGTGGCATAAAATAATTTATTGAAATTTTTCCACCTGTTGCAACAGGTGGAATATCTGTGGGGAGATATTAAATAGGTCTTCAAACAGATTCGGGTTCCCCATCTGTTCCAACTGATGGGTTGTCCGTTGGAGTATTTTTTTTGGTTATGTGGTAAGAATAACTTATTGAAATTTGTCTCGCCTTTTTTAAAAAAATTATGCAGACATCAAATGAGATGTATTTTTTTTTCTTTTGTTTGTAGTTAAAAGATGTCTCCCAAAAGAAAAGGAACAGAAAGTGGAGAAAGTGGATCAACTTTCGATCACCAAACAAAAAAGGCTAGAGTACAGATAGATTTTGAGGAACTTTCAGAACAATCTCACAGATAGATTTTGAGGAACTTTCAGAACAATCTCAGTCAGGGTAAACTGAAGTCGAGGAAAGTGATAACTCCTCCTCACCAATGGGGCATGAAATAATATCGAAAATCCAGCATGATTCTGTCAAAACCATTAGTATTGACAAGTTTTGAGTCGCGATATCGATGAATTACCCTAATGCAGTATTTGGTGATCTTGTACTTAAATGTCAGTTGGGGAAAACTTTCGATGAACTTAGGAGTATTATGAAGAACGAAAACATAGATGGACTTTTTAAGAAGAGCTGTTTTGCACACTTTCTTGAGCTGTCTGGGCCCCGCCCTCTTCGTTTCCTAATGATCATGGTATATGGCCTTCTCAAGCACAGGATCATATATGCGAGGGATGATGGAGGTATGAAGGATGGCGGAAATAAGATGGATAAAGTCTGGATCAACTACTGTGGCATACCGATTTGTTTTGGATTAAAAGAGTTTGCCATTGTGACAGGCTTGAGATGCGATCATCCAGAAGAACCTGCCATCAAAAAAACACCCCACAAGGGTCCAACAAATGCAGGGTAAAAAAAGATGGGTTGTTGGTCATTGTTGGACCTAGCTACAAAGTGAAGGATTTGATAGCGAATCTGAAGAATAAAGACATACTAAAGAACTACAGAGAGAAATTGTGCTTAGTTTGGTTTGTCCATTTCGTTTTATTGGCAAGAGACGTCAAGAAAGTCATAGAACGTGATTTGTTGGCGTTTGCTGATGATTTTGGGAAATTCAACGATTATCCCTAGGGCTACAAAAGCTACTACTTGACTGTCAAATATTTACTGAAAGAGTTAAAGCCAAAAATGACCATATTATACGGCTTTCCTTGGGTTTTCATGGTAAAATTGATCATTATTTTTACTCATTCATTAATTTATATTTAATATACTTGTGACTTTTTTTTGCTTGCTTCCTGTTTACAATTTTTAGGCTTGGTCATGTGAATCCATTCCTCCCCTCCGAAAGCATTTCATGGATTACCCAGATAAGGTTTCTCATCCAAGGATCCTTAGGTGGTTAGTTACAGTAGAGAGCAGCAAATAAAATATTAACAAGGCTGATCTCTTTAACCCTCTGGATGATCTCTTTCAACTAAAATAATTTGCCTCAAAGAAAGATATTGAAATAGATGTTCCATCTGTTACAATAGATTACCCGTCAACTGTAACTGGTGCAACAGATAGGTAATCTATTGCAATAGACGATCCATATTTCACAACAGATTAACCATATGTTTCTCTGTTCTCTGAACCCTGCTCAATAGATTACCTATCTACTGTAAATTATGCAACAGATGGGTATTCTGATACAATATATTATCAATCTATTTCAACATACAGATCAGCTGTTGTGGTAGCTAGATCTTCTATTGCATAAGTTGGCTGTGTTAACATAACCCAAGCCCCATGTAACCCAACTGACTGCAAATTATTAGTATATGATTTAAATTCCTCCTGTCACTTTTTATAGGTTGTGTATCCTTGGATCGTGCCTACCATTGATGAGCTGGGGATGACTTTTTTTCTTACTCTGGGTCTTGTTGATACAAAAGAAGACCTAACGGTGGAGTTAATAAAGAAGGAATTGGATGGAGCAACATCCATAAGAAGAGAAGTTAGGCAAGGTCAGTCTAATGTTGAAGCTCTTCACGACCTAACTCAAACTGCAATAGATTCGGGTGCTTCTTCTGGGGGTGTTGCTGGTGGAGTTGTTTGTGATGATAGCAACCATCCTGCTTCTGCTTCTGCTTCCAGTCGTGATTATGAGTATATTGGTGCTGAGCAAAAAAATAAATCTATTTGAAAACACCCCTTGTACAGGTCCTCCTTCTCACCCCTACACCGATCCCTCCCACCCTTACAGTGGTCCCTCTCACCCCTCCTCACCCTCATTTTCTTATTACAAATGAAAAGTATGCAAGGACAAAGAGGATAAACTCGTTGACAAGCTAGAGGCTATTGCTGAAGCTACCGAGGAGTTGAAATCCAGGAGGGATGTCATACCATCCAACAAGGTGAGGGAGCCATGCACTCCTACAGTGGAGGTTAGGAGGAAGAGAAGAAAAATTAGACACATTCTCTCTGTTCTAAAATCAGCAAAAATTGCAACTCCCCCCGCTCCAATATTTGTTTAAGTTCAGGGGCCGCTGAAGAAGGTGGACATACTCATGGTTCTTGGCAAGGAGAAGAAGAAGGAACTAGAAGAATTTATCAAGATGAAGGTTCCAAAAGAATACCCCATGCATTCATTTGCTGCCAAAGACTTCTCGAATATAACAAATATGTGTGTGTGGTACGAGGACAAGGTAAGTTTACTTTTTCTAACCTACCCTTCCAATCTAATCCATGAAGAAGAATATACGCAGCAGATGTGTAATCTGTTGGGAAAACTAGGTATTCTGTTGCAACATAATACACATCTATTGCATAAGTTGTGTTGGCTAGGTAATCTGTGAACTGATTCAGAGAACTCTCTGCATCAGATTCTTTCGCCTGTGTTTTTATTCTTTACAATTACTAAACTATTTAAAAATTGTCTTCTTATACCACAATATATTGATGAAATTCTCTGCCTCATGAGGGGCAGGCAATTAGCGTACCCGGATGCTTATGATGCTACCAATAGGATAATGGACCTCAACTTCTACAAAAATTTCAAGGATAGGTACGCTAAACTCTATAAGATAGCTGATTTCGGTGGCATGCGATTTGATCAGTTAGTTTATACGTTCTAATAGGATGAAGATGCGATTAAATATGTTATAGGGAAGAGGCCATATCCATACGGCAAGAGCTGGACCAAGGCAAAGAGAATCCTTGCAGTCATGAATGTAGATGTCACCCATTTTCTCACTGTTGAGATACTACTATACGAGGTAAAAATTAAGGTTTATGACTGCAACTTACCTGTGTTCAGCGAGAAGATGTTTTTAACCCACATGCAGCCACTCTGAAGTTGTTGCCCAAGTTGTTAACGTAGAGTAAGCTGATAGATCATTTGCTGGCTGAAGTCTTGGCGAAGAAATCGTGGGTTTTTGAAGGTTCGAAATAAGAACATCCAGCTCCCAAAAAATACAACTGGTGCAGCGTGCGGGCCGTACTCGCTTGCATACATCGAGTGTTTGCTGATTAGCACACAAATGACTGGTATGTACGACACTGTTGTAGAAAAGATGTAATGGGTCTGGGCATATGGGGTACTAACTAAATGGTTGGATCCCGTGTATAAGAAAGAACATGTACAAAGACAGAGAAGAACATGATAAAAAATTTTCATTTCAAGCCAATTCACTATACATATAGAGGCAATAATTTTTATGTCTGGCAAAGTTAAATTTTTATAATGCAACAGATTTTATATCTTTCATAATAGATATAGTACCTGTTGTCACAGATTGATTATCTGTTGGAATAGGTTGGTCATCTATTGCGTTATGTAGATGTTCCCCGTCTGTCTGTCGCAACAAATTACCGATTTGTTACAATATATAACTTACCTGTTGCAACTGATCGGTAATCTATTAGAGCAAATCAAAAAAGTAGGAAGACCTGTTATATAATTTCCAGCAGATGACCTACGTGTTGCATCTCATGTTGCAATATATGACTAAATATGTCTGATAAGATACGTCATCTGTTGCAGCTGATGTATTATCTATTTCGATATTTGAATCTAGTACTTTATTTCAATTAACATGTTCAAAACTCAGAATTAATTATATTCATAGACAGAATAAAATAAATCGAAGCCTTCGAAAATTACATGAAATAACTCAACAAATAAATGAAATGTAAAAAAAATTATTATGAGTACAAACGATCTACTCTACAAATAAATCAACAAGTTAAGACAAGGAGGATAGGTTATTACATTAACGGACTCAAGCTATAAAGATATAATCAATATAGACAAGTTGTTCTTCATCCATTGTTATGGAATTCAACTTTGGTCGTCTTGGATCTTTAACGTTGGTTGCGTACGGCTTCTGAGCTTTCACCTCTCCATATTTCCATAAAAGAACATATCTTTTGCGGAGTAATCCGGCATCAAGTCTATTATTTGGTACTTGTAATCCATCGCTCAAATACTCGGCATAGGCGGTAACAAAAGGACCGCAATCCCTACGTTATAAAAAAATAGATAATCCATATCTTGCAGTTCATACAAGCGTTGTGAAATTTGTGAAATGAAACAAAATCATGACACTTAAACTTACAGGCTACCAATGGTTTATTGAGCAATTCTGTCAACATATTGTACATCAAATGGATTAGCCATTTTATCCCGGTATACTTCAATCATCAACCAATCAGTACAAACCTTTTGATCCAAAAATCCACTCATATAAAGTAGGTAATATTTTGGCCAGCTTTTATATCTCAGATGATGGCCCGGAACGTCTTCTTCGCGACATCGAGTCATAAACTCGGATGCACATCTCTTTTAGAACGACGACAGCCAATACCCAATGGAATTCATCACCACAATTGATCGGTATGTACACTTCGTCGATCAAATGCCAAGGTAAGCCAGTCGAAATTCTAAAACCTTTGATGATTTTGATTAAGCATTCCTCGTTTTGGGAAACTTCCGACTGCTGTTGACAATACCTATCGTAGGCATTATTGATGTAAACTTTGTACAAACAATTGCCTGTTGTGTATCTGTATTGTTCTTTTGTTTGCAACTTGGCCTTCTTTCGGAGGTAGTGAAAAATGACATCGATGTGCTGTACATATTATCAAATATTTTGGATTACGTGACAAAAAAATTAATACGCAAATGCAATTAAATAAAGTATTAATTAATAGTAATATGTATGGCCTTTAAACCTCATCATTCCAGCAAGTTTGGGGCTGTGACATCAAATAGAATCAATTCTTTATTCTGGGATGTCCAACAACAAAGTCGAACATATCAAAACCAAGACTCGATTCATTCACTTTGTAGCGCTCGTTATTTTGTTTTCTATATGATGATTTATATGTGTTAATGTCAAGTTCTTACAACAAGAATTGTATAAACCAATATCCATAAAATTGATTTATATACCTGTCGGTATGATGCTTTAACAGCCCATCAGCAATCCATTCTGAATAGTTGTTGATCAACTGTGTTAGTTTTTTTGGAGCCTCATCTGAGATGTTGAACCCTTCAAACGGGTAATTCTTCCGTTCTCCCAAACTGACAGGCTCTACTTTTTCTTCATCTTTGGAAGCAACTGATGGATTATTAACTGTCACATTATGCTCTTTGGCAGTAGCTGTGACATCCACCTGGAAAGCCAAATTGTTAATGCTAAGTAGAGATATACAACAGATTTTCCATCTATTGTAACAGATGAGTTTTATGTTGCATCAGATGGATTATCTGTTGAGGTAAATTCAAACAGGTAAATCAGAGTTGTACGATAATTTCAAACAGATGACCTATCTTTTGCAACATAAGACTCATCTATTGAAATAGATAACAAATCTGATGCAACAGGTTAGACAACAGTTACAACAGATGTATACATTTGTTTGACAATTTTTAGCAGATGTATCATCTGTTGAAACAGATATGTGCTTGTTTATTTTTTGGAATAGATGATGTACATTCACCTTCTTCAGCTCATGTTGCTCTTCTGTGGCCCTTGCACACTGAACATCGGTGCAAGACAAAGACAGAGGCGTTGCAATCTTTTTTTTATGATTGATGATGCCTTGGAAGTGTCTTTCCTTCTCCTCTTAGCCGCCTTGATCTCTAGTGGAGTGTCTGGATATGAAATCTTTTTTTATGGAATGACACCCCTCTTAGATTTCATTTTCTTTACAGAAGAAGTTAGTGCATTAATAGTATTAATCACTCCATCGTGTTTCACCTTGTAGTCTTGACAATTGCATGAAGAACATTCGCTAGATGCGGCAAAATCTAGAGAAAAGTCTGTACAACCATTATGATCATAATCATAATGGCTTGTTTTTTCAAAAACTGTAAGAGGAGCATCATTAGCCCCACCCTCCAAAATTATTTTTCTTGTGATGGTTGTTGCTCCAAATAATTCCATTTTTATTCCATCAATGACCTTAGGGTCCGATAAAGTTTGCATAGACCGTAAAGTAAGAAAAAATGGCATCTTCAACTCTTGGTTGGTCGGAACAAGCCATGGATGGACAATCTAAAATAAATTGGTACATATATTAAGAATGATGATGAAATCATTTAGTCATTAATTAAAACAAAAACTTGATTAGAATTGGACTTACTGCTTCCTTGGGGGGATTGAAAAGATCAAGAAATTTTGCATTTTTATCGGTTTTGACCGACAACCATCTCAGAATTCTTGGACAGGAAACTTCTTCCTGGTAGTTCACTTGTTGTCTTAAATAAGGAATAACTTCAAATGCCCAAGCCTATAACATAACGCCAATAAATCAAAATCATTATTGAATAAAAAAATGATGAATCATATCATGATAAAAGAAATATTTACCATGAAGGCTCATGGAAAACCATATAAGTTGACTGTTTTTGGCATTAATGGAGTCAACAAATATTTGACAGTTATTTTGAAGCTTTCATAACCCCAAGGATAGCTGTTAAACACCTCAAGATCCTTAGAGAGATTTATTAAATCGAGGCTTATGTTGTTGTTAACGTCTCTCGCCCAAAGAACATTATGTACAAACCAAACCAAGCACAATGATTGTTTATGCTTCTTTGAAAGTCCTTTACCTTTGAACGCTTCAATCAAATTTTTGTTTTTGAAGCTTGGACCAATAATGGACACCAGGTCATCACGATCACTCAATTTGCCTTTTCCTTTTTTGGGTGTACGGGGTACTTTTTTTTGGGTCAGAGTAGGTATAACTTGAGAAGGAGAAGGAAGATAATATTTTAGTCCAGTAACTATGGAAAACTCCTCCCAACCAAAACAAACAGACATGCCACAGTAATTTATCCACACCTCATCCATCTTATCTTTATTTTCATACATAAACCTGCGCTTGAGAAGATTATAAACCATTTTCATCTGGAAACAAGCATTGTTGTCCTCTGGCAAATCAAGATATTTCCCAAAGCAGCTTTCCCTAAAATAAGAATCCAATTTTTGTTCTCAAAGTATTTTTCTAAAGGCGTCGAAAGATTTTTCCATGACTGACTTAACCACGAGATCACCCATTAAATCTGTGGCACCATCGTACTGCATTCTCATAGGATAACGATCAATGCTAAAAGTTTTGACCAACTCTTCGACAAAAGAGCTATTAGCATTTGGATTATCTCTTTTGAAAGACTCCTCCTTCCCGTGTTCATTATCTTCTGCTCTTGATTGAGATAACGTTTGTAAAGTAAGCTCATAGAGTGGTGGATGTAGCTGAGCTGCTGCACTTGTTCCTTTACTTAGACTTGATTTGATTTCTTTTCTTTTGAAAGCCATGTTATCTTAAATTAACAAGAACATAATATAGATTATAATTGATTAATGCATAACAGTAATATAACAGTTCCAATAAACATTTAATTTGTTGCACCAGGTATGTTATCTGTTGCAATATATAACCGACCTGTTGCAACGGATGAGTAATCCATAGAAACCATAAAAACAGCACTATCTGTTACCCCTGGTCTTTTATCTGATACAACATATAACTTACTTGTTGCCACGGATGAGTAATCCGTTGGAAACCATAAAAACAGATCACTAATCTATTGTACCAGGTATTTTATTTGTTGCAACATATAATCGACCTGTTGCAATGGATGAGCAACCGTTGGAAAGAATAAAAACATATCACTAATCTATTGCACCAGGTATGTTATCTGTTGCAACAGATAACTGACCTGTTGCAACGGATGAGTAAATCATTGCAAAGAATAAAAACAGTCCTAATCTGTTGTAAAATGAAGATTAAACCATTGGAAAGAATAAAAATAGATCACTAATCAGTTATCTGTTGGATCAATATTGTTTAGATTTCTTCCAAACAGAAGAGTCATCTGTCACAACAGATGAATGATCTGTTAGATTGTTTACCTGTTGCATCAGATTTTTATAGTTGCATCAGATTTTTAATCTGTTGCATCAGAGTTTTATCTGTTGTATCATATATTTCATCTATTACATCAGATATTTCAATTGTTGCAATACTATTTCTACCAAGATAAATAACAAATCAACCAACAACACCAACATATCACACACATATACACACACTAAGAACATCAACTGTGACCAAAAATCAGCAACAAATTTCAATCAACAGTATGATAACGAGAAGAAAAAATGCAAAAATACCAGAATTTAGGGTTTTATTCAATCCATATTTCAATACCAAAAGATTAGTTGGCTCAAGTTCCTCTGTTTCTTCATAATTTTTTACCTTTGAAAAAGGAAATGGGAGGACGAAGAACTCAAAGTTGTTGTCAATGGAGAAGTATTCACGTTGATTGATGATCGAAAGTCGAAAAGAAACTCGCCCGACTATTTATCGCCGAAGGTTGAAGGGAGAAATTTTGCAGAATTGTTGGTTGAGAGAGAGTTGAGAGAAGCTAGAGAGAGAGAGAGTGGTTGATTTGGATTGAAGAGGGATGTGGGTTGGGTTGATTTGTATTTTTAAAAAGATTAAAAAGTTTGGAAAATATTAATCAAGTTCACAATTAACTTAATCAAGTTTTCTAATGGTGTTTGACCCTATCTGTTGGTCAATGTCACCAATCCTTCATTCAAGACTTAAAAGACACCTTTCCTTCAATTTTCTCTTATCAGTACCTTATTTGGTACCTTTTTTCAGTCTCTATTATATATTGAGGTGTGTGTTAGTATTACACATTGTTTTCTATGTATTAGTAATACAATGACTCTAAACACATGTATTAACTTATTAAATGACATAATTACCCCTCAAAATATTTTCCATTTTCTTTTTCCACCATTATCTCATTCCCTAATTCTTTCCCACCATTTTTAAAAACCTGTCATTGGGAGAAAGAACACCTGCACCTAGAAAGTTTGATTGTACTTTGCCATGGCCATATCATATTCTTCCATTCTTTTCTTTTCTGCGTTATAGCCTACACCAGGCAAACAAAAGAAAGAGTTGTTCATTTTCAAATCAGAAAAAAAAGACAGTATCTCCTTTGGGGTATTCTTGGTGCTACTTGTTAATGTTGATTGTATTTCATTCTGCCCCTTAAAAAGAGAGTTACAAGAAAGGATATTTTGGTAAACAAATATTTTTTATAAAAATTATGTAAATATATTTTATCTTTAATACATCAAATTAAATGTTGTATAAAAAATAATATTTGCGTAACTAATAATAGTATTACTAATACTTACATTAATAATGCAATCATTACTAATACACCTTATTTAGCATTATTTTTATACACTCTACCAACTATATACAAACGATGCATACATTCGCTTACCTTAGGAAATCAAGAGTACTGACAATGAGTTAATAATATTATCAAATCATATATTAGGAGAAGCAATAGCAGGAAAAAAAAAAGTTAAGGCGACGAATAAAATACTAGACATCTACCGATGTTTTTTTGCTGGAACTTTAGAAAAAGAATGAATAAAGAATTGATATTAGAAGAAAAAAACAATTAGGAATATTTCAGGATCGATCGTTATAATTTTTTTTCTTTAACAAAGATTTGTATGGCTCGACTATTCCTATGCTTCGGTGATAATGAATCTTGAGTCAAACTCAATCTTAAAAGTTAACTTATATCCAAGATCATATAAAGATATTAAGGACAAGAAACTTATGTAAATATAACCTTCGGCTATTTCGTGTACCAACATAACTGAAATATATAATATTTATATAATTCGATTGTGTAATATAAACAAATAAGCGGGAAAGAAGTTAGGAGTTAGTTAAAAAGATAGTTGGTCTGAGGAAGATTAGTTTAGCTTTTACAATATTCTGTTAGTTAGTTAGTAGCCCACCTGATTTGGGAAATGCATAAAAGGAGCTTGAATTGTACATTGATCTCATTAAGAAATTGAAAAATAATATCTCTAATCTTCTCTATATTCATTTTTCAACTAAACATTCACTACTTATAGTGTTGTTCAAGGGTCATTCTTGTATAATTGATCCTTTAGACTTGCAGATTTGTGTCAATCGATATAGCACACTCTATTTAGTATCAGAGCTAGGTTATTCTGCATGCCAAAAATGCCAGACGCAACTAGGATAGGAGAATTACGACAGAAAATCGATGAAGTTCGTGAGTAAGTTAAAGTTATGGGGGAAAGGCACGACGGAACACTCGAACAAATTCGCCCATTACTTGTGATTATGAAGGAAAATGTGGCTGATCCTGTAGTTTTGACAGCTGCCCCAACAATGGAAAATGGGGGAGCGACCCATAATCAGAACTCATTCAGGTACAATCGAGTCAACTTTTCACAATTTTAGGGCTAGGATTTACAAGGTTGGATTTATCAGTGCAAATAATTTTTTTACTATGTGGAACTCTAGAGAATTCGGAGGTTAAGATTGCGTCCATTAATTTGGAAGGGAGTCGATGAATTGGAATGACTATGTGAGGGCCATAAATCACCATTTTGTCCACACTTTATAAGATGATCCCATGGAGGAATTGGTGGGTTTAAAACAAACTGGTAGCGATCAAGAACTCTTGGACAGGTTCAATGAGCAATTGAATCAAGTGGAGCTGACCAAGGAGTATTCCATTAGTTGTCTGTTGAATGTATTAAAGCCGGTTCAAGTAAGGATGTTAGTATTGAGAATGTTAATGAAGGCCTATAGTTTAGCTAAATTAGCTGACCAGTCTTTGTTGTTGTAAAGGGGACAAAACACCATATGGCCACAAACAGAGTAAACTGTTGTTAGCTACCCCAAATTCTTGGGTACAAAGTCATGAAGTAGAGAAAAAGTTATGAATATCAATCCAAAACCCTTTATCTTCAGCAACAATTCAACTTTCAAGGGGTCAAGAAGATTGACAAGTTCAATTTGTTAGTATGATAAAAAATTTGTTCCATGATATAATTGTAGAAAAGGGAAGAAGTTGTTCATTTTTTTAGATGGGTGAGGAAATAGATGAGAGTGAATTGGAAAAATATTTAGATAAAACTATGTGTCTAAAAGAAGCTAAACTGGAGGATCTATCTTTCAATCCTTAGATTTTAGTTCATGCAATGGATGGAACAGTAGACTATAGGACCATGAGAATTAGGACAGCTCTAAGCGAATGGGAGCAAGATGTGTGGTTCAAATATGAGTAAAGGGGTGAAATAGAAAATGCAGGGGGTTAGGTTTTTATCTGATAAGTTGATGGTGCCTATAGGAGGGTGGATATAGTATTGGGAATCTAGTGGCTTATCACTTTAGAATTTCAAACTGTTGAGGATGCAGTTCTCTATAAATGGTCAGAAGATAGTACTAAGGGAAAGGCCACCTAATGAAATAAATATAGTCAGCGGTAAGCTAATGCAGAAATTACTCTCCAAACCTACTCAACTAAGTATGGTGACAGCCATATTTTTACAATCATCAAGTGATCAATCCATGACCTTATTTGACATGTAGACAATTGAGCAGGGTGAGACTTTAAAGCCTAAATTACAGTCATTGTTGATCAAGTATATTTTTATTTTTTTCAATCCCAAGTAGTTTACCTCTTCATAGAGATCATGATCATAGGATAATCCTTAAAGAGGATACTTCACCTATGAATAAGAGACCATATGGGTATCCAACTTATTAAAAAGATAAAATTGAGAAGATAATACAAGAGCTATTATAAACATGTGTGATCAAACCTAGTATGAGCCCTTATTCTGCCCCAATAGTTATGGTCAAGAAGAAGGATGAATCCTGGAGAATGTGTATTGACTATAGGGAATCAAACAAGGTCACTGTTAAGGATAAATTCCCTATTTCTATCATAGAAGAATTGTTAGATGAATTAGGGAATGATAAATTCTTTTTTAAATAGGTCCTTAAATCTGGATACCACCAAATTATAATGAACCAAGCTAACATTTAAAGAACTACCTTTAGGTCTCACCATTGCCACTATGAATTTGCGGTAATGCCTTTTGGCCTTACAAATACCCTCTCAACCTTTGAAAGTCTCATGAACCACATTTTTAAACCTACTTGAGATTCATCTTGGTATTCTTTGATGACATTATTATATACAACCCCTCTTAGTCCAGTCATTTGTCATACTTGGAGACAGTTTTTCAAGTGCTGCAAACTCATAATTTATTTGTCAAAATAAATAAGTGTTTATTTGGTGAAACTGAGGTTAAATTCTTAGGTCATATAATAGGTAATAGTGGGGTTTCTGCTAATCCTAAGAAGTTAGAGGCAATGGTTTTGTGGCCTTGTCCTAATACTCTCAAGGAGATGAGAGAATTCCTTACCCCGACAGGGTACTATAGGAAATTTATAAAGGGGTATGGAGTTTTAGTATGACCTCTGTATGAGCTCTTGAACAAAGGTACCTATCATTGGAGTGATCTAGCTGAAAAGGCATTGGTCACCTTGAAGGAGATGATGATTGTTCCCCTTATGCTAGCATTACCTAACTTTAATGTAGAGTTTTTCATAAAAACAAATGCTTGTGATAATAGTATTGGAGCTTTTCTAATTCAAGATGACCACCCTTTGGTATTCTATAGTAAGGCTTTGGGTCCTAAACATACTACCCTGTCTGTTTATGAGAAAGAGATATTGGTCATAGTAGGTGCGATTCATAACTGGAGACCCTATCTTATTGGAAAACACTTCATCGTCATAACAGATCATCAAAGTCTCAAATATTTGCTAGAACAAAAGATATCCACCCCTAGTCAACAGAAGTGGATTGCCAAGTTGTTAGGATATGATTTTACTATTGTATATAAGAAAGGGCTGTTGACGCTTTGTCTAGAGTTTCCAAGTTATATGTCATGTCAGTAGTGACTGGCCATCTGGTTCATCAAATCAAGGACTCTTATATTGAAGATATAAAATTATCCCAGCTGCTCAGCAATTACGGGTGAATCCAAATTCCAGGCCTGGTTATGCTTTCAAAGATAACTTAATTTTCAGAAAAAGTAACGTGATGGTGGGAAATGATGTTGTTTTAAGACAACATATTTTACAATTGCACCATGACAATGCTATAGATGGACATGGAGGAATGATTTCCACCTTGCATTGGCTCAACCATAGCTATCACTGGAGAGGGATCAAGAAAGATGTATATAAACATACGTAAGAATGTGAGATTTTTAAGAAGAATAATGTAGAAAATGTAGTTGTACTTGGGCTGTTACAACCCCTCCCAATCCCTGAGATGGTGTGGCAAGACATTAGCATGGATTTTGTGGTGGTTGATAGGTTGAGCAAGTATGCTCACTTTATTTCACTGAAGCACCCATATACATCTAAAAAGGTTGCACAACTATTTTTGGAGAATATTTACAAGCTCCATGGGTTACCACAGACCATATTCTGACAGAGAGTACTATTTTTCTCAGTAAGTTTTGGCAAGTTTTGGCAGGAACTTTTGAGCCTGCAAGGAGTTACCTTACATCATTTCTCTTCATACCATCCCCAAAGTAATGGACAAACAAAGGTTGTGAATAAGTGTATGAAGGGATACCTAAGATGCATGTGTGGTGACAGACCTAAGACTTGGACTACGTGGCTTTCCCTGGTTGAATGGTGGTACAACTCCAACTTTCATTATTCTGCTAGAACTACCCCATATGTCTAACTATAGCCTTATAGGCAGTTATCTGTGAGGAGTGATGACTATTCTAAGCTTACTCCTAAGTTTTATGGGGCCTTCAAGGTCCTTAAAAAGATGGGGCAAGTGGCCTATCAACTGGAATTTAGTCATGCAAAGATACACCATACTTTTCATGTGTCTCAATTAAAAGGTAAAATTGGTGCTAGTCCAATAGTGCCTCATCTACTTGTGTCTTTGTCAGTCAATGGACATATCCACGTAGAACCCGAAGCTATTGTGGATAGGAAAGTGATACAAAAAAATCATAAGGAGATGACTTAGGTGTTTATCAAATAAAGGCTGACAATTCTTGGATGAACTTGCAAGATGTGCACAAACAGTTTTCTCATTTTCATCCTTCAAGTCAAGGATATTTCCTAAGGAGGAAGCTTGTAATATACACAAATAAGTGGGAATGAATTTAAGAGTTAGTTAAAAAGGTAGTTGGGCTGAGGAAGGGTAATTTAGTCTTTACTGTATTCTGTTTGTTAGTTACTAGCCCAACTGATTCTAGCAAATGCATAAAATGAGCTTGAATTGTACATTGATCTCATTAAGAAATTGAATACTAATCTCTCTACTCTTCTCTATATCCATTTGTCAACTAAACATCCACCATTTGCAGTGTTGTTCAAGGGTCATTCACTTTTAAAAAAAGGGAAAAATCGACCATAAAAATTGACCACTGTGGTCGGTTTTCCCCAATTTTTGACCACAAAATCGACCAAAGTGTGTGGTCGGTAAAGTAGTGGTAGTTTTTTAAAAATATATATATATTTTTAAAATTTATTATTATTTTATTAAAATTAAAAAAAATAATTTTAGGAAAAAAAACAACCACAAGTGGTCGATTTTTTATTAAATTAAATAATTAATTTAAATATTAAACCGACCACAAGTGATCGGTTTTATATTAAATTTAATTAATTAATTTATTAAAAAACCAACCACAAGTGGTCAGTTTTTATTAAATTAGTTAATTAAATTTAATATAAAACCGACCATTTTTGCAAAAAAAAAATCAAAAATTGACCACTTGTGGTCGGTTCTTCTGAGAATTTAAAAAAAAAAAAAATTAAAACCCAAATACAGCATGCAACAACAACAATGCAATACAACAGTAACCAAATGTAAACACAGCAGCAACAACAACAAAAAAACAAATGTAAATACTTTCAAAAGTATACAACACATACAAAATGTCCAACAAAGTGAGTATCAGAAAACTACAACAATAGTTTCAAACAATAAAATGTCTAAATTCAAAGTACAACACATACAAAAATAGAAAAACTAAAAGTTATCATCATCGAATTCGTCCTCGTCTTCCATATCCTCATCCGTGCTGAAATCATCCAGGGGGCCTAGACCTTTTACAGCCCGAACTACAACACCAGGACATGAAGGAATAACCCCCGCAGTCTGATGAAAGAGTTGAACTGCTGCTACAGCATCCTGATTTTGATGTTGTTGCCTCCTCCGTCTTCTTCTGCCTCTCTCTCTCTATTCAGCAAACCTCTCTCTCTGTGCAGCAATCTCATCAGTGAGTTTAGAAACCGTATATTTTAGTCTTTCAATGGTTTCTCTATCAACTGAAGAGCTAGAGTATGCAGCGCCGGATGAACACCTAATGTTATCGCCAAAAAAAATTTTGTGGTATCCGTAGAAATGGCCTCTATTTGCAGGACCCACAACTTTTTCCCATAACTCCTCCTCTACATGTTGGGGTATTGGGTCACCCTGACTTTCAGGAGGCTGACTACTACGATACTCACCAACAAGATGCGTATATTCGTCCTATATTCAAAGTAAAGTTAATACTAGAGGTCAAAAAATATTAATGTAGTTATAATTGAATAATATCAACTTTGAGAAAAAGATTCATAAATTCAAAATTTATTTCTTACGTGGACAACTTTTGCATGACCCAGACATCTTCATCAGTCGGGTTCTTTTTCTTTCTCAGATGAGTCTCCTCGAATAGCTCATCAGTTGGTATTTTCCTACCCTTTTCTTTTTCCTGTATATGAAAAAATTATCAATGTTTAAATAATAAAAAAATTTAAATAGAAACAAACAATTAAAACTGTAAAAGTTACATACCATTTTTTCCAGCACAGCAAGAGTACTTCAGGCACCCTCAGTATGTAGGGAGCCACCCTTGGATGATGCCCGGGCTTTCTTTCTTTTTCCATCAATAATTGGTATTCTTGGCTACTCCAATGGAAAAGATACAGTTGTCATGCGGCTTCAGGAATCCACTTAGGTTTTACCAATTTGGTTCGGGCATAATCCAAGAGACCGTTAAATCTGGCTCTACATCTTATGAAAAAGTTCCTCTTTATAAGAAATGTATTTGCATCATCCCACCAGTAAAATTTCTACAACAAAAATATAATATTCAATCTTTTGCTCTAACAAAGTGTTAATAAGTAGTCGATAAGTTAAATACTTACCTTAAATTCTTCAAACATTCTTTCCCTATCAATTTCTGGAACCTTTTGCCAGCTGGTCCAGTAGCCGTTGAAGTGCCGAGAAATGCATATTCGCGCCTTTTTTCCAACTCCAGCATCCGGTCTAAACCTACAATACAAGATCAAACAGTAATTTCATAGAGTATAATAATATAGTAATGAAAAAATGAATAACGTTATTATATTTAGAAATCTTACCCTCTCACAAATGGAACAAGATAAATCCCCTTTAAAGTCCCTACACTTAATCATTTTCAACCAACTAAGTCACCAACCAAACTAAATTCAAAACAAAAAAAATTCTTTTAAAGTCCCTACACTTAACCATATTCAAGTGACTAAGTCACAAAACAAACCACATTCAAAAGAAAAAAATTCCCTTTAACATCCCTACACTTAACCATTTTCAAGCAACTAAGTCACCAAACATACGACATTCAAAACGAAAAAATTCCCTTTAAAGTTCCTACACTTAACCATATTCAACTGACTAAGTCACCTACCAAACCACATTCAAAACAAATAAATCCCCTTTAAAGTCCCTACACTAAACCATTTTCAACCAACTAAGTATCAAAACAAAACTACATTCAAAACACAAAATTCCCTTCAAAGTCCCTAGACTTAACTATTTTCAAGTGACTAAGTCACCAAACAAACCACATTCAAAACAAAAAAATCCTCTTTAAAGTCCCTACACTTAATCGTTTTGAACCAACTAAATCACCAACCAAACCACATTCAAAACAAAAAAATCCCCTTTAAAGTTTCTACACTTAACCATATTCAAGTGACGAAGTCACCAAACAAACCACATTAAAATCAAAAAAATCTCCTTTAAAGTCCCTACACTTAACCGTTTTGAACCAGCTAAGTCACCTACCAAACCGCATTCAAAATTTAAAAAAATCCCCTTTAAAGTCCCTACACTTAACCGTTCTGAACCAACTAAGTCACCTACAAAACCACATTCAAATAAATAAATCCCCTTTAAAATCCCTACACTTAACCATTTTCAACCAACTAAGTATCAAAACAAAACCATATTCAAAACACAAAATCCCCTTTAAAGTCCCTAGACTTAACCTTTTTCAAGCAACTAAGTCACCTACCAAACCACATTCAAAACAAAAAAAATCTCCTTTAAAGTCCCTACACTTAACCGTTTTGAACCAACTAAGTCACCTACCAAACCACATTCAAAACAAAAAAATTCCCTTTAAAGTCCTCACACTTAACCATTTTCAATCAACTAAGTGACCTACCAATAAACCACATTCAAAACACAAAAAATCCCCTTTAAAGTTCCTACACTTAACCATTTTCAAGTGACTAAGTATCAAAACAAAACCACATTCAAAAAATAAGCAACAACAAGACCTACAAGATGTCAACAACAATGCTAGTGAATCGAACAAGGCCACACACGGCTTCACTAAACTTCAATATGAACAATCAAGAAGATAACAACAATGCTAGTGAATCGAACAAGGCCACACATGACTTCACTAGACTTCAATATGAACAATAACAAGAAGATAACAACAATAGTGAATAGAGAGAAATTAACTTACCTTTGCTTGGCCTAAATTAAAGTGAAAGAGACAACCGATCACCGAATGAAGAACCTAAAAAAATCAAGACAAAATATTTCAACTTTGAGTGATTTAGCAAAACTCATATCAAAAACAACTAGATAAAGTGCTAAACCATAAAATTAAATCCATTCACTTTAAAGACAACAAGCTGAACCCTCATAAAAAACAACAAGCTAAACCATAAAATCCATTCAAGAATCTTACAAAACTTCAATTAAAGATTCCAACTTTGAGGATTTATACAATCAATAACTTCAATCAAGCAAAAGTCATATCTAAAACAAGAAGCTAAACAAGCAAAACTAGTTCAAACAATTATGTGTATAGCTCAAAAAATCCACAAATAACTAAACAAAATTCGATCAACAAACGGGCTTAAAAAAACTAGTTCAAACTAACCTAATCTTCACCATTATAAATTTCACAATTATGTAAACTAGTACACCTATAAATCAACCTCAAAAGGCACAAATTTCGCAAAATACAACATGTTTTTAGGGTGAGCTTGCCTGAGCTGAGCTTGCTAGAGCAGTCGTCGGAACTGAGCTTGCCTGAGCTTGAAATTGGAAGGAAGATTTTGGGTGTGTTTAGGGTATTTTTGTGTGTGTGCATAATTTGTGTGTGTGTGTTTAGGGCAGTCGACTAATTAGGCTAGTTTAGGTCAGGTTGGGTCGGGTCATGTGGGGGTGGGGTCGGGTAGGAGTTATATAATTAAAATATTTTTTTATTATTTTGTTGAAAACCGATCACAAGTGATCGTTTTTTGGATATTTTATTAAAAATTGATCACAAGTTGTCGGTTTTTAAAAAAATTTCAGAAAACCGACCACATGTGGTCGGTTTTTAACAAAATAATTAAAAAAATTATTTTAATTAGTATAATTAATAAATTCATAAATTAAAATTAATTTTAAATAAATTAATTTTTTAATAAATTTTATAATATTTATAACAATAACACGAGTAGTATATTTCCTCACTCATATAATAATATCAATGAATTTTTACAATTTACGATAAATTTTTGGTTAATTAGCTTTTAATTACGATATTATATATACATATATATAATATCATAATTAAATGCTAACTAACCAAAAATTTATAGTAAATTACAAAATTCATTGATATATATATATATATATATATATACCTCGTAATACAATATGTTAATCAAATAAATTATTAATTACTTGTCTTACGTTATTAGAACTTCAACAATATACACGTATTTACATATTCACACTAAATAGTATATCTATCTCCTCAATAGTATGATATCAATGTATTATTCAAAATACTTTGATATATAGATTCAGTTATCGAGCTTTCGATTACTGCATACGTCACTACACGAGATATACATATATATACATATATTCAATTGTCTATCAACTTTCAAACAAGTACTATAAATATCACATACACAATTTTAATATACTACATATACCCCATAATAATATATAATGTATTTCACATTTACTGATCAGATGAATTATCGGTTAGTTTTATCTTATGTCATTAATATACCTTCACTATATAATTAATATGTATATACTATATATATATATACACACACACACACACACCTATACATACACACACACATACACACTATCAACTATATCAAGTTCTAAATACGTACTATATATATCACATACATACACATGTATATTATCCAATAATATAATGCGACGTGTTTCATATTCATACTTAGATGACTGATTGATTAATTATATTTGATTAGCTTAATAGACTAGGTTTTGACTAAATCGTTCATTTATCTATCACTACATGATATATATATATATATACATATATATATATATATATATACACATATATATATATATATATACGTACACTAGTATATTATCCAATAATATAATGCGAAGTGTTTCATATACATAATCAGATGAGTGATCGATTAATTATATTTAATTAGCTTAATATACTAGGTTTTGACTAAATCGTTCATCAATCGATCACTACATGATATATATATATATATGAATATATATATATATATATATATATATATACATACACAAGTATATCATCCAATAATATAATGCGACGTGTTTCATATACATAATCAGATAAGTGATCGATTAATTATATTTGATTAGCTTAATATACTAGGTTTTGACTACATCATTCATCAGTCGATCACTACATGATGTGTGTATATATATATATATATATATATATGAACTCTTGAATACGTACTATATATATCACATTCACAAGTGTATTACCTTATAATTGAACACATTCATTATATTCTGATGAATTATCGGTTATATATGCACATATTCATTATACAAAGATTATGCATGTTTAACATCATTTAACGTATGTACAAGAAAAATATTTATTCCATATATTGAAACATAAGTAAAAGATAAATATTATGTTTAACGTAATTTGTTCATTTTATTTGATATATTTTTTACTGTACTTTTTTTCACAAAATTTAAGAATGATTGATTTTTATTATTATTACACTGGTTATCGATTACGTGTGATCAGTGTAATTTCAAAAAATTATATATAAATTATATTATATATATATATATATATAACTATTTTTAATGAAAATAATATATATTTGATTAATTATATATAAATATTGATTACTAAAAATTATTTAATTGTTAATTTTTTTTAGTTCAAAAACCGACCACATGTGGTCGTTTTTTTAAAATATTTTTTAAAAAAAATATTAAAAACCGACCACTTGTGGTCGATGTTTTTAAAAATAAATTTAAAAAGAATTTTTAAAAACCGACCACAAGTGGTTGGTTTTTAAAAATGTTTTTCAATTTTTTTTTTAAAAAACCGACCACTAGTGGTCGGTTTTGCTATTTTTTTATTTTTATTTGTAGAATAAATAATAATTAATATAAAAATTATTGAAATAATTATTTTAATTTTTTAAAATTAAAAAACGACCACTTGTGGTCGCTTTTCTAAAAAAAAAATATTTAATAAAATATTATGAAAAATCAACCACGTGTGATCGATTTTTTGCGACCACAATATGTAGTCTGTTTTTTGTGGTCGGTTTTTTTTTTTTTTTTTTTGGTAGTGATTCTTGTATAATTGATCCTTTAGACTTGCAGATGTGTGTTAATCGATTTAGCTACTCCAGATTGCATATGTTATGTACAGGTTTTTATATATATACACACACTACCTACAAACTGTATGCAACTTTTATAAACTTGATGCCTCAAAGTGATTGGGTTATAATTTTCTCAAGGACCCTTTATTTCATTAATCCTGGATAACACTATTAGACAGTAGGTCCAACATCGAAAACAAAAAATTGGAATTTACGTGACTTTTGTACCATGTTAATAGCTTTTATATTTAATCCAATCCTAAAAATTAGCTCATAAAAAGGACCATCCAAGACCATACCCCTCAATTCATCGATGTAGAACTCCAACACTTGGATACAGAGGAAGCTAACTTTTAACCTAACAACCACAAGGATGACAGATTATTGATGAAGAGTTAAATAATGACATTCTAGTTCCATCAATCTAGAATTTTAATGTGTATAAGTTGCAATATTTAGGATTTTCAAGAGAAAAAAGACAAGAAAAAAAACGTTATCATAAAATTTATCTGACTTATAAGAGTTATACAAATATGAACTAGCAACGCTAGTGCTCGCAATGGAAAAAAAATAAAATATAAGATAAAGAAGAGAAGATACACTTAATACTAAAAAAAAGAGAAGATAAAAACAGAACTTTAGCTTCTTGATGTGGATTGATATTTTTTCTATATATTAGATAGTCTAAATACATATACAAGCCCCTTAACTATTTTACTTTTTCCGTATAGGCACCTCAATTAGAACATGTACCTATTAAATCCTTTATTCTTCACAAAACGTATCAATTGAACATAATTGCTGATGTGGCGTGGCATGTGTAATACACTCTCCATTAGGAGAATGAGAAGCCATAATTTATTGGAATTTTTTTTTTTCATATCAGCAACAAATTTAATTCTCATTAAAATTACATTGTAATTTTTCCATTTCAAAATTAAAAAATTAATTTTGTCTTTTTTTTCTCTTCTTTTCTCGCTCTCTCTCTCCCCTGTTTCTTTTCTCTCTCTTCCTCCAATCATCCCCTTTCCTCTATTGCTTTCTCACATTTTCTCTTTTGTTCTTGATCTCTCTCTCCCCTATTTTGTCTCTCTCTCTCCCTCCGATTCTCCCCTTTGCTTTCGCACCTTTTCTCTTCTTTTCT
>NC_061111.1:27444647-27451341 GCF_002878395.1 Capsicum annuum
TTAAATTAAAAAGGAGGGTTTGGGGGTGGGGACGGGCTGGGTGGGTTGTGGGGGTAGGGATGGACTGGGGTGGGGTAGGGAGGGAAAAAATATTTTTTAAAAAATTTTTAAAAATATTTTTAAGATGACTTTTTAATTTTTAAAAATATTTTAAAATTATTTTAAAATTATAAAAGATGGAGGGAAAAAAAGGATCCTTTTTTAATTTTTGGAAAAATTTTAAAAATATTTTTAAAAAAATTTTAAAAATATTTTTAAAATATTTTTAAATTCTTAAAAATATTTTGAAATCATTTTTAAATTTTTAAAAATATTTTTAAATTTATAAAGATGGAGGGAAAAACAGAACCCTTTTTAAATTTTTTTTAAATTTTAATATTATTTTTATTTTTTTTTAATTATTTTAATGTAAAATTGGCTAAAAATTGGCCCCACTCGCACCCCTTGGCGAGTGGTTTCACTCTCTTTGTCCTAGTCACCATGACTTTGCCACATAGGCAAGGTCAACTGTCAAAGGGTACAAAATATTGCTTTTTGATGGGTTCAAGGGTCCAGATGACAAACATGTAAATAGAAGTGTCCAACTTACAAAACTGACATAGTAGAGGGGTTCAGAAGTTCATTTTGCCTATAGTTTTTTATTTGGACTAGATACGAACGATCCATTCTATCACGGGCCCAATATATATTTTTATTTTATTTTAACTTATATAACATAAATAGAATTTAGATAATTAATCATTAAAATAATTTAAATTTTTAATTATTGTGATTTATTATACATTTTCTTCTATTTCAATTTAAGTGACAATGATATAATTTCTAGAGTCAGCAAAATATTTTGTATTTTTAAATTTTTAAAATTTCTAATTATGTGATTTATAATATTTTTTACATAATTTTTTTAATAAGATATGAATACTCCCTTCGTCCCAATTTATGCGGCACAGACAAAATTTTGACAATCAATCAATTTTTTAAATATTTTTCTTAATTATCGTTATTTACAGTAACTTTTTATTTTATTTTATTTTTAAATAATATATGTTGCTTTATATCTTCCTTTGTCCCGTCCCAATTTATATGACACTAATATAATTTTGATAGTCAATCAAATTTTTATGTTGACATGTCATCTTGTTTTCTTAATTTTTTAATACGTAAATGACTTATAATAAGGTGTGGTATAGTAAAATCATCGTTTGAAGGACGACAATTTAATTTAAAACATCAAGATTTAATTTCACATTTTATGTCTATTTTATCTTTTTATTAAATATTATTTATTTTCTTAATACCTAGATGACTCATGATAATTAATTAAGAACGATTGATTATGTTACTCCTATAAAAATTAACATAATTTTATCATATTCAATAGTAATCATCAATAACTCACTGGAGTAGTATATTGATTAAATACATAATGTTATATTTTGCATATACACAATATGATATTATTAAACATTATTGGATAATGCATTATGTTTATCTCTCACAATAATAAAATTTTATTATATATTTTTCCTTATTTCTTTTGTACTCGATACATTTTGACCCAACACAAATCTTAAGAAAATATTCATTAGGAATTAATTTTATTAAAATAAATTTATTTATTTTGTACTTTAAAATTTTAAAGTTAAATTTAAATATTAGCATTTCTATATAAGAAAAAATAATTTTAAAATTTAAATTTACTAAAATAAATAAGTATAAATTAATTTTTAATATAAAAAGTAATTAAAATAATGAAATTAATTTACTTTAAATATTTAGCTGCAATTAATTAAGATAGAATTATTATATTATTAAATTACTTAAATTTAAGATGCTATATTTTGCGTAGTGTAAATACATAATTACCCCCCCCCCCCCTCATGTTGGCCAAAATTTTCAAAAAGACACCTAAACTATACTTTTGACCTATTACCCCACGAATCTTACCTAAACCGTTGTAAATGCACCATTTTGACCAAAATTTTGATCTTGCATGTCTAAGCGTACCTAAAGCACGTGAATTGGAAAATAAATTGAACCAGCGAATTAAAATATGCCACATGTAATAAAAAGGACCCACTTTTTAAATTTTGTATTTTAGTTTTTTTTTCTTCATTTTTCATCTGCTTCCTTCATTTCATCTTCTTCATTTTTTTCTTCATTTTTAATCTTCTTCCTTCGTTTCTTCTTCTGCTTCCTCCTCTTCCTTCTTCTTCTTCTTCTTCTTCCTCTTCTTCTTCCTCTTCTCCGTCTCCTTCTTCTCCTTCTCCTTCTCCTTCTTCTTCTCCTTCTTCTCCATTAATCTCCATTAATTGTGTCACTAGATTTTCTTCGAAGTTAAAACTTTTAGTTTCTGTCAAATATTCATAAACCATTAATGAAGATTGATGGAGAAGAAGAAGAAGGAAGAAATTACTCCGTACTAATGAGTAATGAGATTTTAATACCATTGTCTTCTTCAACTCCTCCATTAAAGCTCCATTAATGGAGCTTTATGATTCAAGTAAATAGTGTTGAAGACGGAAAATAAATATAATCACAAAAAGGAAACTTGGTTTCACAACTTTTAAACAAATAAAGAAAATATTAAAGTCAATACATGATTTTGTATCCCACTAGTTTGATTCATTAAGGAGAATTTTTTTTTCCTGAAATTTTCTAGCTTCAATGGAGAATTGGGGAAAAAGAAGAGAAAAAGAGAGTAATGGTTGTTAATGGAGAATTGAGGAAGAAGAAATGAAGATTGATTAATGAAGAATTGGGGAAGAAGAAAAGAAGATTGATTAATGGAGAATTGAGGAAGAAGATATGAAGATTGATTAATGGAGAATTGGAGAAGAAGAAATTAAAATTGATTAATTGATAAATAAAATTAAAAGGAAAATTTTATTAAAAAATATTTAAAAAATAAAATTAAACGTATTTACACGTGGCAATACCTGATTGGCGTGTGCATTGCACTCTCTTTGGTGTGACTAAAATTCAGCTAAAAATTGTGTATTTGCAAAGGAATAAAGAAGAACCGTGGGGTAATAAGTCTAATTCAAAGTTGAAGTGTCTTTTGAAAATCTCGGCCAACATCAGGGGGGTAATTATGTATTTACTCTTTTGCATATACAAAATGTGATATTATGAAACATTATTGGATAGTGCATTATGTTTATCTCTCACAATAATAAAATTTTATTATATATTTTTCTTTATTTCTTTTTTACTTGATACATATTGATCCACCACAAATCTTAAGAAAATATTCATTAAGAATTTATTTTATTAAATTAAATTTATTAATTTTGTACTTTAAGAATTTAAAGTTAAGTTTAAATATTAGTATTTTCGTATAAGAAAAGAATAATTTTAAAATTTAAATTTACTAAAATAAATAAGTAAAATAAAAAAATTTGAATATAAAAGTCAGTTGAAATAATAAAATTGATTTACTTTAAATATTTAGTTGCAATTAATTAAGATAAAATTATTATATTATTAAATTACTTAAATTTAAATAATTTAAATTTAATCTTTGGAATGTAGAGGGTAATCTTGTAAATAATTAGAATAAGGTGGACTTTTTTAAAGACAATCTGTAATTAAATGAAAGATTGTGGACATTTTTTAAAATTATTAATAAGGTACAGCTAACATAGCACAAAGGATAAATTCTTTAAGCAGATTTTTCTTATAAAAGGACTAAAATGCCCTTAACTTTTATTTCAATGTTTGCAAGCAGGAATGTTGAAGTTCACACATCTACTATTAGATAATATAGTGAAGGATAAATTTTTTCTTCCTTTATTGCTAATTTGTAAATGGTAAATATATATTATTTTTACCTCAGTTTGTATTAAATTATTTAATTCAATACAATTAACCTGACCTAAAAGATGATCACTTATATTAATAATCTATATCTATAATCTATATCTATATGATATATTAAAGTGTGAAGCCCCTTAGAAAAGTAATTTGAACTTTTTATCCTTCATTAAAAGATCCCCTTTAGACAAAACTTTTTATCCTTCATTAAAAGATCTCCTTTAGACAAAACTTTCTTTTCACTATTTTTTTAAAATTTATTATTTTATTATTTTTATTATATTAACTAGACTCCTAAAATATATGAGATTCCTAAAATATATGAAAGGAGAGTCAATTAATATTTTTATTTATAGTGATTAATTAGAAAAATACTCCTAAAATAGGATAGAAAGATACTCCTAAAATGGGACTATACTAAGAAAATATTTCTATACATATTGAGATGCACGTTAAACTAGAGAAAAAATCGATTTACTTAAGCTTTGTGATCACTATTGTAATATTTTGTTGTAGTTTACAGGTTGTAGATAAATTTACAGGTGGTAGACGAATGTTGGTCGGCTTTGAAGAATTTTTGTAGGTAAAAGTTAGGTTTAATTGTATTATTTCTATATCTTTGTTTTGACAATTTTTTTGTGTAAAGATAAAGTTTAGTTGTATTATTTTGATAGCTCTATTATCGTATTATTTTGTTATAATTTACAGGTGGTAGATGAGTGTCAGACGGCTTTGAGAAATTTTTTGTGTAAAGGTTAGAGTTAATTATATTGTTTTAATGTCTCTATCATTATATTATTTTGCTGCAGTTTACAGGTGGTAAATGAATGTCAATCGACTTTGACAATTTTTTTTTTTGGTAAAGGTTAGGTTTAATTAAATAAATTCCCCAAAAGATGTTGAACTTAATTATTGTATTCATCTTTATTATTTAAACAAATATACTATTTAGCGTAATGTTTAAACTCAATAAAGTGAGGTACACGTGCGAGGTGCGTACACCTAAACTAGTTATTATTAAATATTGAAAGTAACTAAATGTCATTTTAATAATCTGACCCTTATATTAAAAATAAGTATTTATTTTACTTATTAATTTATTTAGCAAATTAAGAAAAACATTATTTTATTCTAATATTATCTTTTTAATGAAGTATTTATATAAAATACTAATAGTCAAATTTAAATTTTAAAGCATAATAAATAAATTTAACATAGAAAAATAAACTCCTAATAAATATTTTCTTGAGAGTTGTATTACGTCAATATGTACCAAACAAAAAGAAACTGGAGAAAAACACCTAATAAGATTTTACCTTCAGAAGAAACATTAATCTAACTTATCATACACATACAAAATTTCCTCGACTTTGGACACGCGCTAACACGGTCATACCTCCCTATTATCTTAAGGAGTGCAATAATTTATTTATTTAGTATTTTGTTTTGATTTTAGCTAGGGGTGGACATTCAGTTTGTTTTGTTTGATTGTTGAATATCGATTCGATTTTTTGATTTTTGGATTGAAGAAAATGACAACCATAACCAAACCAAAATTATTTCAGTTTGGTTCGATTTTTACAAATTCGGTTTGATTATTTCAGATTTTTATTTCGATTTTAAAGATTAAAGTAGAGAGTATTTAAAATTGGTGATTTTTCTAGAAAAATATTTTTTTTTGAAACCTATTTTTCTTTCCCAAATATAATTAATTCAACACGCATTAAATAACCATAAATATCGACCTCGCTGAATCGTTGTCATTGGTGTGATGGCAGTGGCTGCACTCGGCAGCAACTGCCGTCGACAATGATGAATTGAGCAAACGACTGCCGACTGCTTTTGGCGATGTTGAAATTTCAAATGAACTGATGAACTGAGGATAGCTGAGCGCCACTGCAACCTTCACGTTAATGTTAGGGTATAAAGCAAAGCAGTATATTAGGATTTAGGGTTACGAAATGATTATAATTTATATATTTATATTTTATATCAAATTATATTATATTTTTAGTATATTTACATATATATATATATATATATATATATATATATATATATAAATTATAATATATTATTTATATAATTTTGGTTTTTCGGTTTATCCGATTTTATTTTGAAAATTCAAAAATCAAACCGTTTAACCGAATTTCTAAAATATGAAATCAAAATCAAACCAAAAAATCAAATCAAAATTAAATTTCGGTTCGATTTTTCAATTTTTTGATTTCTTCGGTTTAAACCAAAATATGCCCAGCCCTAATTTTAGCACTCTAATAAACATTTGCAAGGACACAAAAGCACAAAAAGGTAAAGTAGGTAAGGAAAAATGCATTTCTACACATACATATGAATTACTACTTTTCAAAATAGAGAAAATACATAAAGACCACTTCGATCTTGTCCGAGTTTTTTAGAAAGACACTTAAACTTTACTTTCAACCTATTACCCCACGAATTTTACTTAAACCGTTGCAAATATACCATTTTGACCCTCTGCGTGTATACACGCACAACAGGCACGTGAAAAGGCTCAAAATTGACTTTTTCTACCAATTAAAAGTTGCCACGTATAAATATTTTGATATGTACTTTATCTTCTTTTAAAAAAAAAAAATCAATATTTACCCCTGCAATCCCCTACCCACCATTGTCTTCTTTCCCATTATCTTCTTCTTCATTACCATAACTCAACAAGAACATCAATTACAACAACAACAATAACATCATCATCACCATAACTCTCTTTCTCTTCAATCCTCTCAATCATCACCATAATTATACTCACCTTTTATCATCACCATGTTTTCTTTCTTCAATTTCAAGTTCTTATTTCAGTTTTTTTTTTTTTTTTTTTTTTTTTTTTTTTTTTTTTTTT